>NW_006408544.1:25620029-25620585 GCF_000296735.1 Chrysochloris asiatica
GTTCAAGCTCACCAGCCGCTCCTTGGAAACCCTATACAGGGTTGCTATGGGTTGGAAATGACTCAACAGCTCTTACAACAACTTTTTAAAATAGTATACAAGTGTATAAGAAAAAAGATGGAAGAAAATATTCCAATGTTCACTGGAAATGTAAATTTTCTTCTACTAGTATTTGCTTATTTATATTTCCTACAATTCCTACCATAAATATTTATTATTGTTTTAGAGAGTACTGACCCTCTAATGATTTTGTTAAAGTGCAAGCAAGCCAAATGCAACATTAAAACATAACGGCATTCTGAAAAGCATATTTGTATAACAGTATTTGATAAACACAATATGTTAACTATGTAAAAAGTCATGTCATTGATAGAAGAATATTACTACCTCCATAGATAAGTGAGGAAAGGGCATGAATAAAATAATTAATACAATGAATCAACAGGCATGTGGAAAATATTCGAGTTTAGTAATGCAAATTAATAAAGTTTGGTAGAATTTTTAACTTAGTAAATTAGTATAAATTAAATAAAAGAGAACAATATCTTAATCAGTG
>NW_006408544.1:25621726-25623925 GCF_000296735.1 Chrysochloris asiatica
TCCCTGGGACCATCAAAGGAGAAGAATGGAGTGCAGAACCCTACCCAGAGAAACAGTGATTGATGCCAGAGATGGAGGCCGTGACAATGACATGGAGAGATGAAGTGGCTGGGGACTCTAGACCTAGTGAGGAAGAGGCACTGTTTTCTGATGACTGAGGGGCAGGCAGGCTTGGAGGGTGTACCTTTTGGTTGTTTGATGATACATGGAGGGGAATGTAATCATAGCAATGAAACGATATACAATAGGATGAATGTAAAGCAAATGTTCTACCATGTAAACTATCACATAATTCACAATAAAAACTTAAAAAAAAAGTATACTTCAATAGGTTTGCAAAGCATGTAGGTCCACAAATGAACTATTTTTTCTACAGAAAATCTAAAATTAGCAGCTCATTTCTAGTTGATAACACTTTTCCCCTGAGAAATAAAATGAACAGATAAGGGCATAAATGTGTACACATCTAATAAAAATGTTGTCAAAAATAAACAAATAAAGGTAGTTTACAATCAATTTAAATTCTGGTGGTGGTGGTGGTGGAGTGCCATGGAGTCGGTTCTGACACAGAGCAACCCTGCATAGAGTTTCTAAGCCTGTAAATCTTTACGGGAGCAGAAAGCCTTATCTTTCTCCTATGGAACTGCTGGTAGTTTTGAACTGCTGACCATGAGATTAGAAGTCCAACTCACAACCACTACTCTACCAAAGCTCCTTAAATTTTGGTTGCTGTTGTTGTTAAGTACTGTGGAGTCAGTTCCGACTCATAGTTACCCTGCACAGGGTTTCCAAGGCTGTAAATCTTTACGGGAGCAGAAAGCCTCATCTTTCTTCCGCAGAACAGCTGGTAGTTTCAAACTGCCGACCTTGAGGTTAGCAGCCCGATTCATAACCACTAATCAGTTTTATAGCGAACATATTCAGTTAATGAAAGTTATGCAAGGAAATAAGAAGATAAATTATATTTCTTTATCTTTTAAATCTGTGCTAAGGGGGGAAAAAGAGCAGGTTACCATAGTGAATGGAAAGGGGCATTAGAATAGAATATCAGAACAGGCACATGTAATGTTAGTAATTTAATCTTTGTTCTTCCCACAACTAATTAGCTTTCTAAAACAAGTTGTATAGGGTCCATAAAGGTGGAACTGGCCTCTCCACTTCCTAAGAAATAGGCTTTGACTTGGATGCTTGTTTTCTAGACACAAAAGCAGAGATCCCCTTCCCCTCTCTGAAACAGTAGTTTCTGAGACTATAAATTTCAGGACAGCTTCATCTATCTCCCATAGGATGTCTGGTGGATTTGAACTGCCAAACTTGTGGTTAGTGACCCAACACTTGAGCCTATAGACCACCAGGGGTCTTTTCAGGCAGTTATAAAAATCCACTGTCATTAAGTTAATTCAAACTCACAGTGACTCTATAGGATTTCAGACATATTAATCTTTATAGTAACAGATAGCTTCAAATTTCTCCCACAAAGCCACTGGTGGGTTTGAGCTGCTGAGCTTATGGTTAACAGTTCAGTGCTTATCCTATAGTGCCACACCAGGTTAGTGATACATAAATACTTATGGAACCAATACATGTGTGTTCTAATCTCACTTGCTATTAACTCACTGCTTATCTCCTTGGGACTCAGTTTCCTGATGGACGAAATAGGAGTTTGCTGACTCAATCATATTTTGAATGTGTGGCACTATTTGGAACAACAGTCTACAACATTGAACAACAGACAGACCATAGTTCTTTTATATCTTTCATAAATACTAGTAGGGGAAAGTTCATTGCAGAATAGGGTAATAGTATGTGTAGGCACTGGAATAAGTTGTCCTGGGTTAGAATTTCAGTTTTGTCCTTTAAAGCTTTAATTTGAAACACTTCCATTATGTGGCCTCTGAAAGAGAAGTTTCTCTTGGGTTTCCACATTTTCTTCAGTATCCTTTGGTTACATCTTCTTCAGTATCCTTTGCTGGCCCTTCCTCATGCTCTTTACATATAAATGCTCTTTACATCTTACTGTAAGTCAAGGCACACCTTATGAATCCATGACTCCATCCTCAGATCTCTCTTCTGCAATCACATTTTCTTATTTAGTGATTTCTACCAGTTGTGTTCTTAAATACTATTTTATACTGATGATTCTGAGGTTTAGAGTCCCTTCACATAGCACTTTATATTCAGAAGAGGACTTGGAATCAC
>NW_006408544.1:25625286-25641278 GCF_000296735.1 Chrysochloris asiatica
ATCTGCTCTCACCTTCTCTTACCCAGACCCATCAGAAAAACAGTTATTTTGTGGATGTTTACAAAGACTATCACTAGAAGAAATTTTAAATAGATCATTTCACCTTAATTATGTTACTGTATGATCAATATTGAATATTAGATATATACCTGCATACAAAAGGAGCTCTGGTAATGTAGTGGTTAGGAGTCAGCCTGCTAACCTCAAGGTCAGCAGTTTGAAACTACCAGTCATTCTGCAGGACAAAGATGAGGCTTTCTGCTCCAATAAAGATTTACAGCCTCAGAAACCCAATGGAGGGTCACTATAAGCCAAAAATGACTCTATCCTATGGAAGGTCACTATGGGTCAAAAATAACTCCACAGCAAACCACTATCACCACCACCTACATATAACAGGGACCAGATGTTGTCTGTAAATTGAACAAAGCCTTCATTTAGAAATATGATTGAACTAAGTTCTGAAGGAGGATTATGAATAAATTAATTATTAAGGGAGGACATTAGTAGGAGATGTGGTGGCTAAATAATTTCAAAGCAAATGACAACACCACAATGCAAACTTGGATCTTACAGACTTCAAAATCTCTTCTCTGAATCACTGTACTTGAAAAACCCTTCTCAAATTGAAATTAAAGTTAAGACTTACAAGGTAGATCTCCAGGTCATAAAAGAGTTCATTTAACTTTGAGATAAGCAATTTTGAAATTTCATTTCATTTGATACAGTCTTCCTCAAATGCATGTCCTCAGTTCTTTAGACGTACTATTTTAGTGTGTGCAAATTTTAAAATGTATTTTGACATTTTACCTTAGTTTTAAACATCTCTTGGGACTCAGGACCATAGTCTCAAGGGACACCAAGTTCAATTGGCATAATATAGTCCACAATTTTATACATACTGCTACTTTGATAAGTAGATTTGGATCTGCAAAGCTTATGAGCAGCCGTCTAAGGTACAACGATTGGTCTGTGTCTGTATGAAGCAAAAAAAGAATGAATAAAATCAAAGGCCCAAGGAAACAATTAGTCCAAAGAACTAGTGGACTCCCTGGTTACCAGCATCCACAGCTCTGACACCAGAAGAACTAGATGATGCCTAGGTATTTCTGCGGACTATTCTGAAATGGTTCACAATAGGAGGTCCTGGATGGAATAGGAAAAAAATGTGGAAAAAAATTCAAGTAATAAAAAAGATTGGACTTACTGGCCTAATAAGGACTAATAGGTAGAACTCCTGAGACTATGATCTTTAGACATTCTTCATTTAAAATGGAACTCACCCCCATGACTGAACATTCAGCCAAACAATAGATGGACCTACCATCAACTGCTCATATGCAAATTCAAACTGAAGCTGAAGAAAATGAAAACAAGTCCATGAGAGTCAAAATAGGACCTTGAATATATCCTACCTGAATTTAGAGATCATCTGAAAAACAGATTTGATACATTCAACACTAAAGACCGAAGACCAAAAGATGACATCAAGAACATCATATGTGAAGAAAGCAAAAAGTCATTAAGAAGACAAGAAAGAAGGAAAAGATCAAAATGTATGTGAGAAGAGACACTGAAACTTGCTCTCCAGGGTAGAGATACTAAAGCAAATGAAAGAAACGAGGAGGTCCAAGAACTGAACAGAAAATTTCAAAGATCAGTTCAAGAAGACAAAGCCAAATATTACAACAATATATGCAAAGATCTGGAATCAGAAAACCAAAAAGGAAGAACACTCTCAGCATTTCTCAAGCTAGGGGAACTGAAGAAAAAATCAAGCCTCGACTTTTGTTATTGAAAGATTCTTTGGGAAAGTTATTGAATGATGCAGAATGCATCAAGAGAAGATGGAAGGAATACACAGAGTCACTGTACCAAAAGGAAATGGTTCATGTTCAACCTTTTCAAGAGGTAGTATATGATCAAGAATCAATGATACTGAAGGAGGAAGTCCAAGGTGCATTGAAGGAATTGGCAAAGAACAAGGCACCAGGAATTGATAAAATAAAAATTGAAATCTTTCAAGACAGTAAGGTGGCACAGGAGGAAGTTACTCAAATCTGCCAAGAAATTTGGAAGACAGCTATCTGACTGACTAATTGGAAGAGACCCATATTTGTGCCCATTCCAAAGAGAGGTGACTCAATGGAATGTGGAAATCATCAGACAATCTCTTTGATATCCCATGTGAGTAAAGTTTTGCTAAAGGTAATACAGAAATGGCTGCAAGCATACATTGACAGAGAACTTCCAGAGGTCCAAGCAGGATTCAGAAGAGGCCATGGAATGAGGGATACTATTGCTGATGTCCAGTGGATCTTGGCTGAAAGCAGAGAATATCAGAAAGATGTTTACCTGTGCTTTATTGACTATGCAAAGGCTTTCAATTGTGTGGATCATTACAAGCTATGGACAACATTGTGAAGTATGAGTATTCCAGAACACTTAATAGTGCTCATGAGGAATCAGTACATGGACCAAGAGGCAGATGTTCGAACAGAACATGGGAACACTGAATGTTTTAAAATTAAGAAAGGTGTGTGATAGGGGAGTATTCTTTCACCATACTTATTCAACCTGTATGCTGAGCAAATAATCCAAGAAGCTGGGTTATTTGAAGAAAAACATGGCATCAGGATTAGAGGAAGACTCATTAACAACCTGTGATATGCAGATGATACAACCTTGCTTAGTGAAAGGGAAGAGGATTTAAACATTTACTGATGAAGATCAAAGAGCACAGCCTTTGGTATGGATTACATCTCAATGTAAAGAAAACAAAAAAATCCTCACCACTGTATCAATAAACAACATTCTTATAAATAAAGAAAAGATTGACGTTGACAAGGACTTCATTCTTCTTGGATCAACGATGAACGCTCATCGAAGCAGCAGTAAAGAAATCAAATGACGTATTGCATTAGGCAAATCTGCTGCACAAGACCTTTTCAAAGTGTTGAAGAGCAAAGATGTTAGAGGACTAAGGTACTCTTGACCCAAGCCATGGTATTTTCAATAACTTCATAGGCATGTGAAAGCTGTACAGTAAATAAGGAAGACCATAGAAGAATTGATGCATTTGAATTATGGTATTGGAGGAGAATATTGAAAGTGCCATGTGCTGCCAAAAGAACAAACAGAACCATGTTGGAAGAAGTGCAGCCAGAGTGCTCCTTGGAGGCCAGGATGGCCAAACTTCGTCTTTCATATGTGGGACATATTTTCAGGAGGGACCAGTCACTGGAGGATATCATGTTTGGCAAGGTAGAGGGACAGAGAATAAGAGGAAGACCACCAATGAGATGGATTGGCCAGGTGCCAGCATCAATGGACTCAAGTGTGGCAACACAAGTGAGGTTGGCCCAGGATCAGGAAGTGTTTCGTTCTGGTGTGCATAGGGTTGCTATGAGTTGGTACCGATTCGATGGCACCTAACAACAACAACAACAATAACATAAAGTCAACAATAACACCAGGGAGGTACACACTCTTTATAACAATCAATCTGAATTCAAAGGTCAGCATTTGTTTGGGAATAATGCTCAGAAGAAAGGATGGATGGAAATGGGAAGTAGAGGGATGTAATGGGAAGAGTGTTGTTTTATTGTAGGGATTGCCATCAATATCACAACGCAAAACATAGATAAGTTGTTGAATGGAAAACCAAGTTGTTCTGTCAACTTTCACCCAAATCAAAATAAACAGTTACAAAAAACAATCTTAAACATCAACAGATGCATATTCTGAATCATTTAAATGGACACTCTAAATAGGCAACACTGTAAGATTCCCAGGCCAGTTTTTCCAGTGAGTACCTACAGTGATGGTGTTGTTGAACCTTTTATTCACTGCTCTTCCTACCAGGAGCTGAGGACCACAAGGGTATATCAAGCAGGCACAAGATTTTATTTCATTTTTTTGCTTTGGGAAGAGTCAATGCACAAGATTTAGCCAAGGCAACACTTTCATGCAGAAAAATGTTAAGAAGGAAATAAGGAGAGAGGAGGAGGGGTATTTTTGATGGACAGAACCCAATACAATTTTAGTAGAATGTTTTGGATATCTCAAGAATATCCACCATATTCTGTAAACTGATGCACCAAAGGACTAATGCGATTTTCCTTCAACACTATTCCCACATATATATTCAAGCTGGAATGCACATACTTTACATCATAAGTTGCCACTTAAAATATATTCCTTACAGGACTCTAGGCCTCAAGAAGTCTTTTGGATCCCACAGATGAAAAGTGTTCTTAACTCATTGCCATACCTGGAGGGACCATTCTAACTGGCCTTGCAGTGTACCTGAGGTTTAAATTAATTTATGTGAACCTCAGAGCTGGACAGCTGCCCAGCACTCTATACCAGCAGCTGTTTGACAGAATAAACCAAGAATCAGATTTTCTTGCAGCAAAATAAAAATTTAACAATGTCGACCCTATCCACAGAGGCAAAATACAAGACATGATTTCTGTATGAGATGATTGTGATAGAAATCTCCTCGGAGAAAGGGTGTCATTTTCTAAGTCAAGGTCCTGTCCTGCCACATTATTTAAGCAAAACATGGCATGGAAATATATTTAATAGGATTTGGCTACAGGCAAAAAGTCTGAAAAACATTACAGGGATTCACAGAATCTGCTGTTGAGTTATGCATGGAATTCAGAATTTACTACAGTGGAAATCCTTAAGAAAATCTTTGGCTCATAACAAAACAAAACAAAAAGTGTAACTATACTGGTACACTCATTATGAGACTAGCCATCATATTCCTGGAATTACAGAGAAGATCAAAAAGGCATCTTAATGTTTATTTCACAATTCAACTGCACTGAAATTATTTTTATTCAGTACCTATGAATAACTAGCACTTCACTAGACCTATTTATTAATAATAATAGCTGTAGTGTCTACTTGCTGGGTATATTACATAACTTATCTATAATTCTGCAGCAATGCTGCAGGGTAGGCATTAGCATTCATCATCTTTGATTGTTTTGAAAATACCATGGGTTGGGCCAGGTGCACTTTAGTCCTCAAACTGACATCTTTGCTCTTGAACACTTTCAAGAGGTTTTGGGCAGCAGATTTGCCCATGTGAAATATCGTTCGATTTCTTGACTGCTACTTCCATGAGTGCTGATGATGGAGCCAAGCAAAGTGAAGTCTTTGACAACTTCAATCTTTTCTCCATCATGATGTTATTTATGGGATTTTCTTTATATTGTTTGTTTACATTGAATATAGAAGAATTAATGCATTTGGAGTTATGGTATTGGGAAATAATATTAAAGGTACCATGGACTGCCAGAAGAACAAACAAATCTGTGTTTGAAGAGGTACAACCAGAATGCTCACTCATCTATGCCAAGAAATTTGGAAGACATTTACCTGGCCAAATAATTGGAAGAGATCCATATTTGTACCCATCCCAAAGAAGGGTAACCTAACAGAATGAAGAAATAATTGTACAATATTATTAATATCATATTTAAGTAAAATTTTGCTAAAGATAATTCAAAAACAGCTGCAACTGATCATTAACACAGAACTGCCAGAGGTTCAAGCAAGATTCAGCCTTGGGTATGTTAGAACCAATTCGACGGCACCCAACAATAACAATAAACATGTCTTTTCCTACAAGCCTTAGTCCAGATTTGGTCTTCAGGCCATTTGTCCATTCTGATTTAGACTGATGGGGCAACAGAATACTACTGAATCAACTTATGATGGGTCTTCACAAATTAGTTCACACTTTTTACGGCAGCCTTTCACAAGGTGGCCCCCAGTTATCTTTTGATCTGAACTCTAGGCTCATCAGACTGCTCAGTAATTTCTAATCTTATGCACCTTTAGGCCTATACACCTTTGCTCCCCCTCCTTAATTTGCCTTTCCTTGCCTGGCTTGACAAAAACTCACTGACACATTATAACCAGTTGACAAATCACCTCCTCTCTAACCATCCGTAACACCCTTCTCTAAGTAGCTCTGGTAGCATAGTGGTTACGAATCGGGCTGCTAACCTCAGGGTCAGCAATTCGAAACTACCAGCTGTTCCATGAGAGAAAGATGAGGCTTTCTGTTCCCATAAAGATTTACAGCCTCGAAAACCTGCGCAGGGTCACTATGAGTCGGAACCGACTCCGTAGTACTTAACAACAACAACATGCTCTAAGTTAATATGACTCCTACCTGTGCTCCAAAATTTCATTATTTACACCTCTACTATGTTACTTTTCACATGTAGTAGGTGGTGATTTACTTATCTTCCTTCCAGACTGTAAGGAGAGACTAGGTATTTTTTTCAGAATCTTGGATAGCACACAGTACAATTAAGTACCCATTAAAGTTTTACTGCCCATTGAGAGTCTTTTTTTGTCAAGAGAGTCCTGGTGTGGTGCTGTAGGATAAAGTTGGTTTGAATCCAAAGGCTGGTGGTTCAAATTCACCAGCTACTCCTTGGAAAACCTATGTTGTTTTTGTTGTTGTTAAGTTGAGTCGGTTCCGACCCACAGCGACCCTGTATAGGGTTTCCAAGGAGCATCTGGTGAGCTTGAACCACTGACCTTGCAGTTCAAGTGACTTTGTAGTCTGATGCATTAGCCCACAGCACCACACCAAGACTCCCAGGACTCAACAGCACAGGCTATGTGTCAGAACAGACTTGACAGCACTTAACAACAACATAAAACAACGCTGGCCCTGATGTGGTGCTGTAGGATAAGTAGTGGACTGCTAACCACGCTGGCCACAAAGTCAGCAGTTCAAACCCACTAGTCGCTGTCAGAAATCCTATACAGGGTCGCTAGGAGTCATAAACGATTTGATGTCACACAACAACAATGCAACAATATGTCCTTGCAAAGGAGTGCTGGTGGGCTTATAGGATAAGCCCTGGACTGCTAATCACAAATTCAAACCCACCAGATGCTCTTCAGAAGGAGGATGAAGCTGTCTGCTTCTATAAAAATTTGTCTCAGGAACTTTAAGCAGCCATTGTACTCTGTTCTATAGGGTTTCTATGAGTCAGAATCGACTTGATGGATTTAGTTTGGTTTTTGTACACTTACATTTATCATCCTATTTAATCCTCACAATTACAATCTGAGATAAACTTTAATCTTCCCAGTTGTGCAGGTGAGTTAAATATATTGCTCATAGCTTCATAGCCAATAAAATGACAAACTCTAACTCAAACCCAGTTTAAATGGACTCCAAAACTCATGCTCTTAAACTACTATGTAATCTCATTGATTGAGGAATAAAAAATTGAAATCTTTATCTTGAATTGGATTAATATCATTCCTTGCTGAAGCATTTCTAAGATCTAATTTTACAACATGAGAATGGATTGTAGTCAGTATCATAAATATTCAAAGGTGAAGAGAACATAAGAGATCAACAAGTCCAGCTCTTGTTTTTCCTACAATACAACAGTAGCTATGATTCAGCACTTCTTTTTAATCCAGGATTATATAATTTACACCAATGCCTTCTGCTCTCCAGTCTAGGACATTGTGAATTATCTCTTGGCATCTTCAGTATTTTCTAAAGGCTTTCACCTGTGGTCAACCTCATTCCATATAATTGATGTGGCAGACTCAATGCTAATTTTTAGAAGATATGTTGAAAATGAGGTCATTAAAGTTAAAAAAGTAAGTTAAAATCAAATTTTATTTTTCTAATTGTATGTTGTTGTTAGGTGCCATTGAGTCAGTTCCAACTCATAGTGATCTTATGTGCAACAGAACAAAACATTACTGAGTTCTGTGCCATCTGCACAATTGTTATATTTAAGCCCACTGATGGCAGCTACTGAGTCAATCCATTACATTAAGGGTGTTATTCTTTTTCATCGACTCTCTAGTTTACCAAGAACTATGTCCTTTTCCAGGTACTGATCCCTCCTGATAACATGTTCAAGTACACTAAACAAAGTCATCCTTGGTTCTAAGGACAATTCTGGCTGTACTTCTTCTAAGGCATATTTGTTTGTTCTTCTGGCACTTCATGGTAATTTCAATATTCTTCTCCAACATCATAATTCAATTGCATCAATTCTTCTCTGGTCTTCCTTATTCATTGTCCAGCATTTGCATGTATATTAGGGGATTGAAAATACCATGGCTTGGGTCAGATGCACCTTATTCCTGAAAATAACATCTTTGTTCTTTAACACTTTAATTCCATAGAAATTAAAAGAAGAAAACTTGCCTTTGGCAAGTATATTTCAGAGTAATATCTTAGAATGAGTCTCATGGCCTTGTTCAGGACCCCTAACCTTCTGCTACAACACTTACTCTTTAAATAGCTTTTCTCACATGTTATTTATAAGTCATCACTGACTGTTTATCTGCCTCTCTCATTAGATTGTGAGCTGGTGCCACATCTATATCACTATTGCCTAACATAGTATAATAGGTTACAGAGTTGGTGAAGATATGTATTGACTCAGTGAATTGAAGTGGGACCTAAGAGATGGGGCTGAAAGAGATGAACAGAGTGACTTAACTTCTAGGGTGTGTGTGTGTATATGGTATGTATGTGTGCGTTATTTGGAACTTACCTAAGCCATCCTCCTTCCACTCTTCCCTGTTTCACATAGCCCTTCCCTTATCAAGTTGTTAGAAAATGACTATGAGTCGTTGGCAGCTATTTTCTAAGCCAGAAAATATTAGGAGAATCCAGGTGGTCAAATTTAGTGTAATCAGTGTTTCTCAGGGAGCATTGTGGATGGATGAATGCAGGCTGATTATACAGTAAATATTTAATTTTAGATTCTGATTATTTCATATTGACATTTCAGAGCAGTAAATATTTTTATGCTGGATTCAGCCTACACCATGAAAATAACTCCCTCAATGGCAGAGTCTACACATGTAATTGTATAATTTAATACATCCATTTAAAACATTTCTACTTTAAGAAATCTTTTAGACTTGAGAAAAACAATTTCTTATTTCAGAAGACCCAACCTTAGACTCTGTTATCACAGATTAATTTGTCTTTCATTGGGAAAATGAAAGACTTACTTTTCTGAAAATGACTGTTTTATTTGGATATTTTACATTCTCCACTTCCAGTCAAACCCATATGGAAAAAGTTATGAAAGAGTTAAAGTAGAAATCTCATGATGAGATACTAAGTAGACATATTTTGCTTTTACTGGAAAAGGGTGGTTGGGACATTTAATACAAGGAGGCAGGGAAAGCCTTACAATGTTGTTGAATACATATATGTGGAATATTGGGGTGGAGGGTGGGGGGTGAGTAAACAGCTCAGAACACATATTTTAAAATTGTGTGTGTTGTGGGTGGGGGTTGTGTTTAATGCCATCTGGTCTCTATAAACTAGTTAGTAATTCTGTCTTCAGTATTCATGAGCAGTTTATAGAAGACATTCACAGAGCTCTTTCCTTTTATAAGCCCAGCACATCTCATGATTTCCAGCAATATTTAAGACCCAAAAGGAGATACTATGATATAGTATGATGTCATTTTACATACAACCAAATTGAGGTTCAGAGAGATAAAGTAATTGACCCAAATGGCACAACTAATGAGAGTTAATAAAGATTCTTTTACCACACTCTGAGTTTCCATTGGGAACTCCATTAGTATTTCTTCAGTAGTCTCTACTTACACCATCCCTAGAGAGGTGGGATGACCTATCAAATAGGTAGATAAGGTCAAAATAACTGGCATTTGTCCTCTCCACTTCTCCTCTTCCTTTCTTGATGGTGAGTAGTCTTAGAGAAGTCATGAGTTCTCTTCCACTTCACCATCAGGCTAACAGATGCCGCCCTTGACCTATGAACACACTTGGCTAATCTATTAAAGCCACATCCTACAACCTGCTCTTGGTTATTAATATAGGTGATATTCTGGCCTCCATCTTTATTCTTTTGTTTAACTTTTCAATATGCTCAGAACTCAGCAGGAAAAGGGAATGTTATTTTCTTGTATTCTCCCCTTTAGAAACCTCAGAACTAAATTAACAGTCAGCATTGAAATTCTTCAAAGATCATGCTTTAAGATTCTACTTTAGTGAAAGCAACAATAACAATCACCAAATAGTTCACAAACTCCCTAACATTCTTCAACCTCCATTGTATTAGTTTGGGGCCCTGTGATCACTAGCCTGTGAATAAAAATTACAGATGTCATTTCTGGGTAGTGATGGCTAAAAGCTGGTGTGCCTTGATTTTTTTCTCTTTTCCTCTGTGTCATATGCTGAAACTGTGGCATCACCATCTCCCTGCAAGAATTAAGGAGCCCACAGATCCTAGATTCTCCAAGTGACCACATAGACCAGTCCTAACCCCCAAGCACATTTGATTTTGCATGGGCAAAAAACAAATCTTAATGCACTGAGATTTGGATTTACTTGGCTTCATTGATATAGCTAACACAGATCACAAGGAAATGACTAAGATAATAAGGGATCATGAAAGTTCTAGATATGGGTAAGGTGAACACAGGCTAGCACAGAGGAAACACAGAAAATAAGGAAGCTCTGCAGAGTCCTAGTAAGGCAATGGCGTTGTCCCTGACTCATGGCAACCACATGTACAATAGGAAAAAAAAACGTTTTCTGCTCCTGTGCCATCCCCACATGACACAGCCAGTTGTGATCCATAGGGTTTTAGTGGCTGATTTTGGAAGCAGTTTGTAAAGTCTGTGTTCATCTGGATGCTCTGCTGAAACCTGTTCAACATCGTGGCAACATGCAAACCACTGACAGATGCCTGGTGGTTGTGACTGAGGGTCACTGAGTGGAAATTGAAACCCAGTCTCCCATATGTAAGGTGGAAATTCTACACTATACCAAGAGTTATGTAATCATTCCTTTAAAGGCTTCCCTAATACACCAGCAATTACTCCATACTTGTCTTACTCTCCCTGTAAACTCCAAGCTCTTTGAAGACAAAGACAATATCACAGCCATCTCTTGTGCTCAGTACTCAGAACAGTTCCTGGGGTATGTCAAGTTGTCAGCATATGACTGCTGAGCAGAAGTAAAATGAAGCGCTGGTAATGAATACCAGAGATGCAGTGGAGTTATTATGTCTTTGTATTATTTGTAATTATCATTAGCATAAATTACACATCTATTCAGCATAAATATATACATATATTTATGCTTAAGTTAACTATTTAGTAAACTGAATATAGTTCATTATATAATAATCAGCCTTTTATTTTAAATAGACATTTATGTTTCAGAGGTCAGGCCCATAGATATAATTAATTCAGATTGCCCAAGTGGCGGAAAGAAATAAAAGCGTATGCTTTGAAGATTATTAACAGAAGTATCCCAAACCTCAGTGGGAGGTAGAGAGACATTTGGAGCTGGAAGGAGCAGTCAACCAATCCAGTAGAGAAGCAGTACTTGGAGGTGGAGAACAAGATTATGGAGAATAAGAACTGTATGTCTGTAAGGACCAAGTGACGTCTTTAAAGTTTTTAAAAGCCAAGATATCACTTTGATGTCTAATGTACGTTTGATGCAGCCATGGTATTTTCAATCATCTTGTTCGCATTGGAAAGCTGGATTATGAAAAAAGAAGAAAGAAGAAGAAATGATTCATTAGAATCATAGCATTGGCAAAGAATTTGCCAGAAGAAGAAACAAATTGGAGGACTGTCAGAAGAACAAATAAGTCAGTCTTAGAAGGATGACAATAAGAATGTTCCTTATAAGTGAGGATGATGAGTCTTTAGCTTGTTTACTTTGGACACACCATTAGGAAAAATGTTTGATAAGGTACAAGGTTCATGAAAATGAGAGAAATCCTCAGTGAGATGGGTTGACAAAATAGTTGCAACATTGGACTCAAACATACCAATGATTATCAAGATGATACAGGATCAGGCAACACTTCATTCTGTTATGTAAGGTCACTATGAGGTTGAGCCAACTTGACAGCAACACTCTGGTAGCATAGTGGTTAGGAATCGGGCTGCGAACCTCAAGGTCAGCAGTTCGAAACTACCAGCTGTTCCATGGGAGAAAGATGAGGAGTTCTGCTCCCGTAAAGATCTATAGCCTCGGAAACCCTGTACAGGGTCGCTATGAGTCAGAACCGACTCCATGGCACATACCAACAACAACAATAACAAACAAAGACCCAAAGCTAAGAACTGAGAGAGTGTTACCACTGAATATCCTGGATTGAAGAGAACATTTCAGGAGTAGAGTGAGCTTGTTTCTTGTTGTACTAGGAAACAAGTCAGCAAAACATAACCATGTAGGCCAGAGAGACATTGCAATGGCCTGAAGAAGCAGGGTGGACAGATGATGAAGGACAAACAAACCGATACTGGATGTTGGATGACCATCCACCAGGACACCATAAGGCAATGAGGAGGACATGCTTCCATGAGCAGATACCAGGGCGCTCCCCATTTGGAAACAGAAGACCTTATGTTAGGATCATTCAAGACCCAGGATTATTCAATAATCCAGAAGTAAATAGGAATTATGGATCCTCAAGAGAGTAATGCTGGATTTCGTGCCAATTTGGCATAAGTAGGTTCCTTCCAGAGAGATTTAAGTCAAATTGAGTAAGTGAAAAAGTTATATTTGTGTGGCGCTGTGGGTTAATGCTCTGACATGCAAAGTAAGTTTGAACTGCAAGATCAGCGGTTCAAGCTCACCAGCTGCTCCTCAGAAACCCTATACAGGGTCGCTATGGGTCAGAACTAACTCAATGGCACTTAACAACAACAACAACATATACCAAGGTTATGGAGCAATTCATCCCTGTTTTAAAGTATCCCATGCTTTTTAACATGTTTCAGTGTCGTTCCCTTTACTGAGAATGCCTTTTACCTTTGTTTGCCTAAGACATGCCTACTAAACAGTCAAGACCCACTTTTGATTTCTCTTCCCTGAAGATTTTCTAATTCTCTTAAGGAGAATTGATAAATATACACACAAAAAAGAATGTGAATATAAATATTGAACTAATATTTTGTGTTTGTGACTGTCTCTTTTCTTAACTGTAGGACATATGATGTCCTGCAGTGACTCTGACCACCTGAGTTGCTGTTACCTGCCATTGGGTTGGTTCTGACTCATAGCAACCTTATGCATAGTAGAATAAAACACTGCCTGGTCCTGTTCCTCCTCAGTGATAAGTCATTTTCCCCCTTTCATAGAAAGGAGATGGAACGAGGCTCTGAGAGGTGAAATGGTATATCCATAGTCCTGTAGTGGAGTGGAGATAGAAATCTATGTTGGAACATTTAAAAATGACTCTTTTTAAATGATAGGATTGCTTGATTGGAGAGAATCCAAACCAACTAATAGTGTATTTGAATTTGTAAGAGCCAGAAACCAGAGAAGAAATCCTTTGTACCTACATACATACTCTTATTGACTATCTCCACACCTGACATCTCACCTTTATGACAATAGTTAAAAATCTACTGACTATTTTTCACATTAATGACATATTTCTGGCAGTAAGGAACAGCCAGGTATGAGGTGAGAGTAACTCTTGTCGTGGTGGTTACGGTTATGTGTCTACTTGGCTGAGTCATGATTCTCAGTGATTCGGTGATTATGTAATCATCTAACTTGGCAGCTGTGTAATGATGTAGGCACTTTCCACCTTCCAATCAGCTGTGCTCATCATCCAATTTTGCATAATGCCAATTTTCACATAATGACTTAGTCTTCGGAACCTAATTACATTCATAAGTGAGGTTGTTGTTGTTATGTGCCATTGGAATCAGTTCCAACTCATAGTGACCCTGTACAGGGTTTGAGACTATAAACCTTTACAGGAGAAGAAAGCTTCATCTTTCTCCCACAGAACAGCTGGTAGTTTTGAACTGCTGACCGTGAGATTAGCAGCCCTATTTGTAACCACTGCGCTATCAGCGCTCCTTTGATAAGTGAAGAGAGGATATATATATATATATATATATACATATACAAGGGGGCTTCAATAAGTTTATGGAAAACTCCATTATCTTTCAATTCCATTTTCCAGGAACTTTTTCAAGCTCCTTCGTGTGTATACATACACACACACATATATGTAACCCATACGTATGAGCCCAGATGTGGCATTGTAGGCTAAGCCCTGGACTTCTAACTGTAAAGCTGGCCATTTTTGGAAAGTCTACACAGAGTTGCTAATAGTCAGAACCAACTCAATGGCACAAAATAACAACACATACATATATGCATGCATGCATACATAAGTTTTTATTGTTAATTGCTATCAGTTAACAATAACTCATAGCTCATAGTAACCCTGTATAGGGTTTTGGAAGAGTGACTAGTAGGTTTGAACTGCTGATCTTGTGGTTAGCAATCCTGTTTGTATTCTGCAGCACTACATCAGGACTCTATTTGTACATCTATATACATACATATATACATCCTGGTGTAGCACTGTAGGATAAGAAGTGGACTGTAAAGTCGGTTTTTAACTGTGAGGTCAGCAGTTCAAACCCACCAGCCACTCTTTGGAAACCCTGTCTATACAATGTGGCTATGAGTTGAAATCAAGTCAATGGCCACAACAACAAACACATACATACATGCATCATTTCACAGGAGTATTAAATAGAAATGTGTGTGTGTGTGCTGAGCCCAAAACATGGCTCACAAACACTACTAGTAAAGTGCTAGATGAAAAAGCTGAAACAATAAAAATGTGAACCTGAGCATAAATTCAGTGTGTGGTAACCACGTTTTTCTCCCTCATCCTGTCTCTATGGCTTCGGTCTGCAAACTATCAGCAGTGCTCATTTTGATTGAAGATGATAAAATGCCTCCTTGTGTTTCCACTTGAATTTCAGTACACAGCCCCTGTCATGATGTCTCCTGCCCATTTAACAGTTATTGGGCACCTTTAGAGACCAGCTGCCTACTCATTCTTAAAAAAATCTCTATTGAACACCTGTAGAACATTTTGTGATTTCAAAAGATGAAGAGGATCTTAATTTCTTTACCTCATCTTCATTTACTTGTTTCTCCATTGCCTAAGACTAGAGAATGGGCTGAACAGAGAACCATTCAGACCAGACTTAGATTCAAGAACTAATTTTGCCACTTGAGAACTGTTTGACTTTCAGCAAGGATGCTTAACTTATCTGTGCACCATGTTCTTTCTTTATAAAATCCATTTCTGCCTACAGGGTGACTATTAAAAATGACACATGGAAAACACAGAGCAATATAACAGGTATGGCAATATTGAATAAGAGGAGGAGGAGGAGGAGGAATAATAATACATTATTGGGAGGGGTGGGAGGTGCCTCCAGTTTCCCTTTAAAAAAACCGATAAGCTTCCTTCTCAGCCTGTCTCCTGAATTCTCATCTCTAGGAGCATTCCTGTGCTATGCTGAGTTATATCCCATACAATGTTGAGTGCATAGCTAATCCCCATAGATTATATTACAATAGTTACTGATTCAAGCAAAGAATGTAATTCAATATGGCATCATTCAATAAAAGCCTAACCTGCCCCCTACCTGGCAGAGATGATGGGAGCTTATTAAGATAATGTCTTTCTAGTACTTCCAGCCCCTTGAAAGACATTTGCTATATAAACATCAGTATTTGATTTTTGTGTTGTTTGTTTTTGTTCTTAATGCATGTACTCTGAGTTGTATTAATAGGTCCTCTGCAATGCCTCTCACAATATGGGCTCCTAGTAAATGCTGCTAAATGCAGATTGGTAATAAATGTTGCTCAGATGTGTCCCTGCTTTGTTCTCCTGCTCTCTCCCTTTCTCTCCTCTTCTCCCCAGGTAACCTGGAATCCCTTCCCCATCTAGCTTCCTACTTCACTAATGTTTTACATTGGATGCATATCAGAATCACTTTTGAAAATATCTTGATGGTCAGATCATACCCGAACCAATTAGTTCAAATTCTTTGGAAGTGGAAGACAGGCATCTTTTTTTTTTTTTTTTTTTTTAAAGTTTCCCAGATGTTGTCAATGTGTAGACAATCTGAGAACTATT
>NW_006408544.1:25641967-25655999 GCF_000296735.1 Chrysochloris asiatica
TTTTAATTCCATTTTTTCCATGAATGTTTTGAAGCCACCTACAAGGTTACTGTCATATTTCTGCATGTATTGAAAGTCTTACTGACTTTGTTTTTCAGCAAATTCAATGTGAGAAAATAGCGTCATATGGCAGCTACAAAAGCAAACTTTGGTTATACAATGGGATTAGGATCTAGGACAAGAAAGAAAAGAACTCTAGAATATTAAGCAATGGCTAGTTTATTGTTGACTACAGTGCTTTTAGCTTTGAATATACATTTTTTAAAGGATAGTCTATTTGTTTCCTATTGCTGCTATACAAAAATCACCACAAATTTGGTGGCTTAAAGCAACACTTATTTATTGTCTTAGGGTTTTTGGTGGGAAGCCTGAAATGAGTCTCATTGTACTAAAGTCAGGGTGTCAGTGGGGCTGGTGGGGCTGATTTCTTTTCTGGAGGCTCCAGGAGAAAATCAACTTCCTTGCCTTTTTCACTTTCTAGAGGCTTCTTACATTCCTTGGCTTCTGAATCCCTAGCTCCATTTTTAAAACCTGCAGTGGCAGCTTGAGTCTTTTTTACAATGTATCAATCCAATGACCTGTTTACATGACATATTTTTCATTTTTCCCTCTCTGATACCTCTAATACTTACCTCTTCTACTTTAAAAAACAAAAAACAACAACAAAAAAAAACCTTTTGATTACATTGGGTTCAGAATAATCCTATTATTTTAAGATCAGTTCGATAACAACCTTAATTTCAGCTGCAACCAACATTGTTCTTTGCCATGTAAGGTAATGTACTTGTATTCCAAAATTCCCAAGATTAGGATGTAGATAACTCTGGGGGATCATTATTCCGCTTCACACAGGTGTTGGCAAACTAGATCATAAATTTGGATAATTTCAAGAAAGCAAGATGGTTAAAAAAAAATCCTATAGTACTGAAAGACTGACAATGAAAAGCAGCAATCCCTACCTCCTCCTCCCCCAAATCCCACATTCCAGAAGTCACTAATTTTAACTTTTATTGAGGGGAAAGATCTTTCTGCAGGTTACTTCCAAAGCTCTAAATTAAATACTTACCAAGTTCTTAATGAGTCTGTCTATATTGCCTGTGGATCCCTGCAGTGATGAGGATTATTGCTGCTGTTGTTGTTGTTGTTAGGTGCCATCAAGACGGTACCAACTCATAGCGACCCTATGCACAAGAATGAAGCACTGCCTGGTCCTGGGCCAACCTCACAATTGTTGCCACACTTGAGCCCATTGATGCTGCCACTTTGCCAATCTATGTCGCTAGGGTCTTCCTCAGTGATGAGGATGTCGTTGTTGTTAAGTGCTGTCTAGTCGGTTCTGACCCATAACAGCCCTGTATAGGGTTTCTGAGAAGTGACTGGAGTCTTTACTCAGGAAAAGTTAAAGAAGAGGCATTGGGTCCATGATAGCAGGAGAATATGTATGGATCTTTTCTTCTTCCTACTACAGTTAAAATATGGTGAAGAGATAAAAAGGGTATAAACTCAAAACAGTATCAGAATCAGAAAGGGAATCATCAGCATGAAGGGGATTCAGAAAATGGATGGAAAAATGTAAGTGAAAGAAAATGGAATCTTTTTCAGGAATTTTTGAAGACCTCTTGTAGATTTCAAAAGGTCTCTGAAAAACAGGGAACTGGTGACTGAAGAGAGGCAAGTGTAGCTGAGAACATATCCAGAGCCCACCTGGACTGCTGAATTACTTGGAAAGTTAAATGTGATGAAAGATGTGGAGTGAGACATAAGGAGGAAAGCAAGATTAATTAGAAGACGAGATGATAAGTAGAACAATCAGTCCGACACCCCAGACTTCACACTGAGTAGCTAGCGGCCAGGCACCTGCCCCTAGTCAAGCCCTTGCTTGGCTATCTAAACAATGCCAGCTAGGCTACAAGCCCCATCTACCTTTTCAGAACCCACATTCCTCTTTTTAATATGTTATTCTGAAACAGGAGCAGGCAAAAGGAATGATCAGATATTTAAGGAATGTTGACAACAATGAAGCGTAAGCTACAGCCACAAAATTATAAAGATGGGAGAAACACAGAGGCACTTGTGAGACACAAAGAAATGGAAAAACAATCTAATTCCTTTAAGACATTCAGGATTATATTGCAACCATAAAACAAAAGAAAATGTACTTTATTTAAAAAAAAAAAAAGTGAAAAATAAGAACCAAATTCTTGGAAATTAAAAATGTAATCACCAATTAAACAATAAAAGAAAATCTACTAAAAAGTAGGCAAATAAGGTTGAGGGAATATGGTTAGGAACAAAGCAAATGTTCTAAAGGAAAATGAGTCCCAATTAAAAAAAATTTCCAAGCTAATTAAAAGTGAGGGTAGATTTAGAACAGCTGAGGTGAGGTCCCAGGAAGTTCATCTACTTTTCTTAGGAAGCTTTCTTGCAAAACAAGGTTGTTGTTTTTATGCATTATCTAGTAGACCTTATGCATAACAGAATGAAACACTGCCTAGTCTTGTGCCATCCTCACAATTGTTGTGACATTTGAGCCCATTACTGCTGCTGCTGTGTCAATCCATCTCTATGGAGGTCTTCCTCTTTTTGCTGACCTAAACTTGATGGGAAAGCTGGATGGTGAATAAGGAAGATTGTAGAAGAATTGATGCCTTTGAGTTGTGGTGTTGGAGGAGAATACTACAAGTGCCATGGAGTGCCAAAAGAACCAATAGATCTGTTTTGGAAGAAGTGCAGCCAAAGTGCTCCTTGGAGGCCAGGATGGCTAAGCTTCGTCTCTCATACTTTGGACATATTGTCAGGAGGGAACAGTTGCTGGAGAAGGATGTCATGCTGGGTAAGATGGAGAGTCAGAGAAAAAGAGGAAGACCCCCAATGAGATGGATCAGCCAGGTGGCATCATTGATGGCGTCAAATGTGGCAGCAGTAGTGAGGTTGGCCCAGGATCGGACATTGCTTCGTTCTGCTGTGCATGGGGTCGCTATGAGTTGGTTCCAACTCAATGGCACCTGTTCTTCTGAGAGTCCATGGTAATTTCAATATTCTTTGCCAACATCATAATTCAAATGCATCAATTCTTCTGTGGTCTTTTACATGCAGATGAGGCTACTGAAAGTACCATGGCTTGGGTTAGACACACATTAGTCCTTAAACTGACATTTTTGCTCCTCAACACTTTAAAAAGGTGTTGGAGGGTTGTGGAGCTTTATGGAGGAACAGGGAGAAGTGAAGTGAGGACCTCTGTCAGCAATAATACAGAATACCGAATGAAGCAGGTTCAGGGGATGGTCCCAGAACTCTGAACTACATATAAAGGAATATTTAGAAAGTTTGAAGGCTTACAGCCAGTGGAATTTGTAGTGGAAGCAAGAAATCTGGAGCTCTGGAGCTTTCTGATTGGCCAGCATCAGCAGCTCCTGGAGTGGCCATCTTGGGTGAGACAGAGAGAGGGAAGATTCAGAGCCATGGCTGACACTTGACAAATCCTCAGAGATAAAGGTGTAGATATTCTCTCTCTCTCTCTCTTTTTCTTTTCTCTGTTCATTGGACTCTTGCTGTCTGCCCACCTCCATTCTGGTGGCTAGAGAGGGAGCCTGAGTGAGTGGACACTCCCCCACCCCCACCCCTGGAAGGTTCTACTACACATGCACACAGATCTGCTTGGAATTTAAAGGGAAAGGATCCTCTTAAAACCAAACAGCAGGGCAATACAGTCACATGCCTTTCCTTTCCCATCAGTGGCCTCATGAGAGGGGCGTGGACCTTACCAAACGACACTGTCAGAGGGGTGACACAGAAACGTCTTACTTAAAACAAAACAAAAAACTGTGGTTTCAATAACAAACCATTTTTCAGAAGCTCAGCTTTCATGTATCAGTATTCCTACAATGCTAACATTCTATGCTAATTTACTTTCTAATGTGCTTAGGTCAGAGCTGTCACTATTATCCAATTACAATAATGCTTTGAACCCAGTGGTTTTGTCTGCAGCACTAAAGCATGTGCTGTTGTTTTCATGGCTGCGAGTGTTGTCATAGTTGCTGACTTGGTCAGATTTTCTAGTGTTTTAGCTTGTAGTATGGTAGTAAGTAGTGTTTTTTGAATTTATATCAATAAATGTTTTTGAGAGTGAAGTAGTAATTAAAGGAAAAGAAGGAGAAAAATAAAAAAAGGCTTCTGCTCAGTTCCTAATAATGTAGTAACTAATGTAATTCAATGTCAAAAGATTTTATGAAACAATTTGTTATTAAAATTCATATAATCTAAGTAATATTCCATTTAAGCAATTGATAATTATATTAGCACATATCCTATGATTAAAATTGATAGTATATATTACTAAGGATCCTGTGGGGTTCGGTATGGGAGGAAGTCCGTGGCGAAGGGGTGACGCCATGAGACACCATACTGAGTAACACCAATGCTGAGTAAGTAACTGTTTCTCATCAGCCTGAAGTTGTGCTAGAGCCCAATTTCTATCTTGATTCTTGAATTCTCTGGCTAAAACTCATTAGGAAACTATTTGAATCCTTCTTTTAAGACACTTCATATTTGAGATACCCATCCTGAAGTCACTTTCTCTGTGTGATCTTAATGCACACTCATTGGCATTAAGTTAATGTTGTCATCTATGGTATGTACACAGTGCATGCAATTATCTATTGGGTAATAAGTCTGTCTTCCTTGTTAGCCTGAAAATTCCTCAAGTCATACCTTGCTCATTTGCTTCTCTTGTGCCTAAACTGTTCCTGGCACACAGTGTTGTTGTTGTTGTTAAGTGCAGTCAAGTCGGTTCTGACTCATAACGACCCTGTGTATGGTTTCTGAGGCTGTAAATCTTTGCAGGAGTAGAAAGCCTCATCTTTCTCCCGTGACACATGGTAGAAGCTCAGTAAAGGTCTATCGAATATATGAATGAATTCATTGGTATGTGGAATCGTCCTCATGGCACGAATTCCGTCATCTCTAATGTTTTCCTGATACTTCATAATTGTTGCTAATGTGGTTCACAAGCAGAACTGGGAAATAAACACCAGGGTAATAAAGCTGCCTTGTGTAGTTCACCAAATCAGCACAATAAGCTCATGTTTTAAACAAAAAAAGAGAGGGGGTACAATTGCTGCTAAAGCTCTAGTACAATCAATTTTAATTAGCATTGCTCATTGTAAGAAATGATAAGGTATCAGTCAATGTAATTGCCAGTGTTGACAATTAGTCAAAGTCATTAACATCTCAAGACCTAGGATAATGCAGACTTACTGAATTTTAAAGATTTGAGGAAAGGTAGGGAGGAGTGTTATGAAATGCCTTCAGTTTTGCACAGACTCAATAAACATGCCTTGTGAATGATCACCTTTCAGTTTTCTTTGTGAGCTAAAGAGAGAATACCTAAGAACTGCCACTAGTCAGTATTCCCACTATTATTCATAGTGCTACGAAGGGGATTCTTCTAAAAAGAATTGTCTGTTACATATCATTTAGGACTCCTGGTGTGGCACTGTAGGAGCACCACTGGACTGTGGACCCCAAAGTCGGCAGTTCAAACCCACCAGCTGCCCCTTGGAAACCCTATACAGTCTTGCTATGAGTCAGAACTTACTTGACAGCACTTAACAACAACAACAACACATACCATTTGGAGTCCTGTTGTGGTGCTGTAGGATAAGCACTGGACCGCAAGGCTAGTTTGAAATGCAAAGTCAGTGGTTCAAGCTCACAGACTCAGTGGCACTTAACAACAACCACTGTCCGCAGGCAAGAGTCCCATTCTGTTATATTGGGTTTGAAACTACTGGATTTCTGGTTCCATCTCTTACATGCTCCTCCAATCTACTTTTGTCCCTATCTCAGCTGATTCACATGCAGGCTAGTTCTGGAACCACTTTACATTTTGGCTACTCTGTAGCTTTGAATAGGCACACCTCTTTCTCTAAAATACATCCTCCCCCCAACACAGTTTTTTTTCCTCTTTTTTTCCTGAAGAACTTCTCTTTTGATGACCAAACTCAAATTACTTCCGTTCTCAAGAAAAACAACAACAACAACTTGCAGTCCTCCCTATGGATTTTGTTTTGGGCTCCATGTGTCACTTGCCACATTGTAACTATTTATTTATTCATCTGTGTTTCTAACAAGCCTGTTTTTTTGGGACTAACACAGTGCCTGGCAAATATATAGTAGACCCACAGTAATTGTCTATTAAATAAGCAAATCAATGGATGGATGGAGAGATAAATGATTGAATGAATGCACGAGTTAATTAATGAATAAGTGAATAAACATGTACATCAGTGGTTGCCTGCCTCAGCATAGGCCTCTAAATAGTTCTCTGGTGCCCAAGGCTGCTCTTCCTTGAATTTAGAAAGGAATGAAATGTATGTAATAACTTCAAAATTCTACTAATATAGACATTAGTTTATGGTCTATATTAGTTTCACTAAATGCATCTCCATCATCAATAGATATTTAATTCTTTCAATATAATTATTCATTAATATTTTACAACATCTTTACAAAATAAGGGCTGTTACTATCCCTTAGAGCCCTGGACTGGCACTGTAGGATAAACACTGGATTGCTAACTGAAAGGTCAGCAATTTAAACCCACCAGCTGATCTCCAGAAACCCTATCAGGATTTCTATGAGTCAGAACCGACTTGAAGCCACTTAGTAACAACAATAACTGTCCATAGTGCTACGAAGTTAGCAAGTTAGGCAAGTGAACCAAAGAGAAGTTCAGAAACTTGCCCTATATCACCTACTAGAAACTGGCCATCTCCGGAGACCAGCCTCTTAAACACTAGCCTTATTTTTATAGAGACCAATAAAAGAAAGTTACATCATACTGAGCTTGTGAAGATCCACTTTACAAATAATTTTGATAATCCTCAAACTAGCTGTCTATTTATTCTCAAGGAATCTCACTAGAGAGAGATGAGATGATGAAAAGGCAAAACAAAATGGAGAGATGTTTCATAGCAGTGGAGCTAACTTTAAAAGCAACCAAGGGAGTACCCAGGAGTCGAAATTATAGGGAAGCATTCTGATGTAAAATTTAGAGACCGCCTTTTGTAACATTGTCCCCTCTCCACACTTAGTCTGTTCTCCTCCCCTCTTGAAGTTTTCTTGCCTCCTTTTCTAACTTGTTTGTGGTATCACCAACTGCTCAAGTCCCTCTCTTGTGTCTCACACGTGCAAATGCTCATTACAATGCCCCTTTGTTGTTCCTATGCTATCACCTGAGTTCAGATCTTCCTCATTTCATCCTCATCTTCCAATTGGTTCCCTAACACCAGTGTATTCACACTGATCTGTGTTCCTAGCTACCATCCTGTACTTTCTCAAATGTAATAATTATTTTACTAATACAACAACAATTTGAACGCAAATAGCAACATCCTTGGCTACCTCATTTGGTGTGTCTCCATCTCCAAGGACAGAGAACTAATTCCTTTGCTTCAGTGAAATGTAAAATCTCTCCCCAACATGACCACTACCTAGTTCACCAGCCTAATCTCCAGCTATTCCATACCTCTCACCTTTTGTTCTACATGCTATGAATATGTATGCATCCATTCCTTTATGCATACAAAGGTAATTATCCCTTTATTTTTAAGGAGTAATTCAAGAATATTCTATCCTTCCCCCAACTTGGCAGGATCTTTCAAATTCTCATGCTTTTCTCTAATACTTTGCATCTATCTCTATGTTGGCATTTATGGGAAGATTTTGCTTTCTTCATTATGTATGCTACTTGGCAACAGTCTGAGCTCCTTAAAGACATGGACAATGTTTTAGTCATCTCTGGGTCATCAGAATTTAGAGCAGTGTGTGGTAGATGGAAATTATATTTATTGAGTTGTTGTTGTTAGGTATAGTCAAGTTGATTCTGATCCATCATGACCCTATAAAAAGCAAAGCAAAGCAAAACAAAACAAAAATACAGCCCTGTCCTTTGATATTCTCACAATCATTGCTAAGCTTGAACATTTTGTTGTGTTTACTGCTAATACATCTCCTTGAGGATCTTCCTCTCTTTTCCTGACCTTCTGCTTTACCTTCTGCTTTATGGATATTCTTCTCAAACGACTCATTCCTACTGATAACAAGTCCAAAATAAGTGAGACAAACTTTCACCATCTTCACTTCTAGGGACTACTTCTTCCAACACAGATAGGTTTGTTCTTCCAGCTGGCTATGGTATATTCAATATTCTTTTCCAACACCATAATTCAAAGATTTCAATTCTTCTTCAGTCTTCTTTATTCATTATTAAGCTTTCATATGAATACGAGGTGATTGAAAATGCCATGATTTTGGTGAGGATCACTTTAGACTAAAAACTGACATCTTTGCTTTTTATCATTTTAAGGAGGCCATTTGCAGCAGATTTGCCCAATGCATCCTTTGATTTATTGATTGCTGCTTCCATGGGTGTTAATTGTGGATCCACATAAAATGAAATCTTTGACAACTTCAATAAAATGAACTCTTTGACAACTTCAATGTGTTCTTCATTTATAATGATGATGCTTACTGGTCCAGTGTGAGGATTTTTGTTTTCTTTATGTGAAGGTGTAACCCATGCTAAAGAGTATAGTCTGATCTTTATCAGTAAGTGCTTCAAAGTCTTCCAGACTTTCAGCAAGCAAGAGTGTGTTCTCTGTGTATCACAGGTTGTTAATAAATGTTTTTCCAATCCTGATACTGTAATCTTCTTTACATAGTTCAGCTTCTCAGATTATTTGCCAAGCACACAGACTGAATCAATATGGTGAAGGGCTACAACCTTGATACATACATTATCTGATTTTAAACCATTCAGTATTCCCTTATTCTGTTCAAAAGACTGCCTGTTACACTATGTACAGATTCCACATGAGCCAATGATGTGTTCTGGAATATCCATTCTTGATAATGCTATACATAAATTATTGTGGTCCACACAGTAGAATGCCTTTGCATCGTCAATGAGACATGGGGAAACATCTTTCTGGTATTTTCTGCTTTACTTCAAGAACCATCTGACATCAGCAGTGATATCCGTAATTCCATGTCCTCTTCTCAATCTGGATTGAATTTCTATCAATTCACTGTCAATACACTCCTGTAACTGTTTTTGAATGAAGTTCATTAAAATTTTACTTGTGTATGGTATTAAGGTATTATTCAATAGGTTCTACATTCCACAGGATCACCTTTATTTGGAATGAACCCAAACACGAATCTCTTCCAATCAGTTGGCCAGGTAGCTGTCAAGGTCAGTTGCTTATCCACAAGGTTGGTGGTTCAGACTCACCAGCTGCATCTTGGAAATCCTATAGAGGGTTACTATGAGTCAGAACTTACTCGATGGCACTTAACAACAACAAACAACAACATTTTAACAATAAACAATAAGTCATTGTTGTTGTTCAGTGAAGTCGAATCAGTTCCCACTTGTAGTGATCCTGTATAGAGCTTCCAAAGCTATAAATCTTTGTGGGAGCAGAAAGTCTCATCTCTTCCAAGAGTGACTGGTATACTTGAACTGCATATCTTGTATTTTGTTGTCTAGTAATTATCCTCTAGAACCACTGGGCTCTAAACAATAAATAGTTTTATCATTAAAATCACAGTTTTTGTCTGTCAGTTTGTCATACTGTGTGCTGCTGTGATTCTGGAAACTATACCACTGGTATTTGAAGTACCAGTAGGGTATACCCATGGTGGGCATGTTTCAACTGAGCTTCCAGACTAAGACTAGGAAGAAGGTGAGGCAGACTATTTCTGAATGCTTAGCCACTAAAAACATTATTAGTAGCAGTGAAACACAATTAGATAACATCAGAATCCTGAATATTGAAACATGATGAATTAGCACCAGAATATTGTCACACATAATACCAGAAGATGAGCCTCTCAGGTTGAAAGACTCTCAAAATACAACTGGGGAAGAATTGTCTCCTAAAATTAGAGTTGACCATGATGGTGTGAATGGAGTAAAGCTTATAGAACATTCATTTGCTGATGGGGCAAAACTCAAGATGAGGAGAAATAGCTGCAAAATGTTAATAATTGGAACATGTAATGCATGAAGTATTATGAATCTAGGAAAATTTAAAGTTGTCAAAAATGAAATGGAATGCATAAAGATCAATTATTGAGCTGAAATTGGCCACTTTGAATCTCACAATCAGATGGTTTACTATACCAGAAATGACAAATTGAAGAAGAATGGCATGACAGTCTTCATTAAAAAGAACATTTCAAGATCTACCTTGAAGTATCCTACTATCTGATAGAATAATACGTATATGCTTATAAGGAAGACAAGTTAATATAAATATTACTCAGATTTACACACCAACCACTAACACAAGTAATGATAAAGAATTCTATCAATATCTTCAGCCTGAAATTGATCAAAAATGCAATCAGGATGTATTGACAATTACTGGCTGTTGGATTGCAAAGGTTGAAAACAAAGAGGAAGGTTCAATAGTTGGAACATGGCCTTGGTGATAGGAATGATGCTGGGGTTCATTGCAACACCAATGATTTATTCATTGCAAATAACTTTTAAAACAGCATAAAAGATGACCATATACATGTACCTGACAATATGGAATACACAGAAATCAAGTTGACTACATCTGTTAGAAGAGACATGAGAAAGCTCCATATTATTATGAGCAAAAACAAGGTTGGGGCAGACTATAGAACAGACCATAAATTGCTCATATGCAAGTTCAGGCTGAAGCTGAAGAAATTTAAAACAAGTCCATGAAAGCCAAACTTTGACCTTGATCATATCACACTGAATTTAGAGATCATCTCAATGATAGATTTGATGCATTAGATATTAATGACAGAATAATGGAAGAGATCTGGGAAGGCATCAAAAACATGATACAGGAAGAAAACAAAAGGTCCTTAAGAAGACAAGAAAGAAAGAAAAGGCCAAAATGGAAGTCAGAAGAGACTTTGAAACTTGCTTTCTAGCAGAGAGATGCTAAAGCAAATGGAAGAAATGAAGAAGTAAAATTGCTGAAAAGAAAATTTCAAAGGGAAGCTTGAGAATGCAGTCAAGTATTATAACGAAATGTGCAAAGACCTACAGTTAGAAACCAAAAGGCAAGAACACACTCAGCATTTCTCAAGCTGAAAGAACTGAAGAAAAAAATTCAAACCTTGACTTGAAATACTGAAGGATTCTCAGGGCAAAATACTGAGTGATGCAGAGGGCATCAAAAGAAAATGGAAGGCCCCCTCCACACAGAGTAGACAGGGATGGGCAACTTGGACATTGACTACCCAAAATGGGGTGGGGGTGCTACAAAGGCAAGAAGTGACTGGCTTACAAGCTTTCAAGAGGGAACATAGAGCCAGGGGCCCTGGAGGAAGGCAGAATCTCCAGTGAGTAGTATCCAGTCTGTCTAGGCGGAGCTGATGAAATGCAACGCAGATGGGTCTCTTGTGATACAATAGTGAATAATTGTTATCAGGACTGATTGTGAGGGTTGGAAATGTTAAGGGCGACGTTTTATAGCAAGGAAGGGAATGATTAACTTTCCAGTCTAGTTGCTGAGGTCCCTAGGACCATCAACAGATAAGAGCCGAGAGCGGGACCCTACCCAGAGAAGCAGTGATGCCTGAGATGGAGGCAGAGACGATGACGTGGAGTGATGGAGCAGCTGGGGACTTTAGATCCAGAGAGGGAGAGCAACTGTGTGCTGAAGACTAGGGGGTGGGAGGGGTAGTGTAGCGGGCAGGCTTGCAGGGTATACCCTTTGGTTGGTTGATGATGCATGGAGGGGATTGTAACCATGGCAATGAAACAATTTACGATAGAATGAATGTAAAACTAATGTTCTCCCATGTAAACTATCATATAATTCACAATAAAAAAAGAAAATGGAAGAATTACAGAGTCACTGTACTAAAAGAAATGGACACTGTACCAAAGAGGTAGCATATGATCAAAAGCCAATGATACGGAAGGAAGAAGTACAAGTGCACTGAAGGCACTGGCAAAGAACCAGGCTCTGGAAATTGATGGAATACAAATTGAAATCTAGCTACAAACTGATGAAGTACTGGAAGCACTCATTCATCTATGCCATGAAATTTGGAAGACAACTACCTGGTCAACTGTTTGGAAGACATCCATATTTGTGCCCATTTCAAAGAGAGGTGAACCAGTGGAATGGGGAAATCATTGGATATTATCATTACTATCACATGCAAGTAAAATTTTGCTACAGATAATTCAAAAACAGCTACAACAGTACATTGACAGAACTGTCAGTGTTTCAAGTTGGATTCAGATGAGAACATAGAATGAGGGATATCGTTGCTGATGTCAGATGGATCTTGGCTGAAAGCAGAGAATACTAAAAGATATTTGCATGTGCCTTATGGATTATACAAAGTTTTTCGACTGTGTGAATCATGACAAGTTATGGATAATATTGGGAAACAGGGGTACTCCGGGACATTTGATTGTGCTCATGATGAACCTGTACATAGAATAAGAGGCAGTCATTCAAACAGAACAAGGGGACACTGAATGGTTTAAAAGCAGGAAAGGTGGGCACCAGTATTGTATTCTTTCACCATATTGATTCAATCTTATGCTGATCTATAATCTGAGAAGCTGCCCAGTCCTACACCATTCACAACCATTGTTGAACTTGAGCCCATTGCTGCTGCCACTGTGCCAATGCATCTTGTTGGGGGGTGGGGCTGGCAAATGTAGAACAACGAAGCAAGTTGATGATCAGCAAAAGCAGGAAGCTATTTTCACATTATATTTAAAGGAATATGAAGAGGAAGTAGTGAAGTCTAACAAGCCAACTCTAAAAGATGAGACCATCTAGTAGGAGCTGAAGTCAATGTGGGGGAAACTGCAGTGAGAGTGAGGACCATGGAGATGACTGTTTGGCTGGAACTTTAGCCAAGGACTAGACACCATACTGGAGTTGTGCTGAAGACGCATGCCTATTCTTTGCTCTTCCTGCCTTATATTCTTTTTGCCATCCCAAGTCAGATCTGACTTATAGTGACCCAAGGCTGTAAATTTTTATGACAGTAGAAAGCCTCGTGTTTCTCTCCTGGAACAACTGATAGATTCAAACTACTGACTTTTTAGTTAGCGACCAGCTCCTAATCCACATGTCCTGCAATACAGAGGAGAAAAGTGCAAAACTGTGGGGCAAGGACAGATAATGGATCTGAAAACAAATAGCATATTCATCTATCAATCATTGAGAGGTTCATGAAATTCTCTTAGCACAAAATATACAAATTTCACTGTTGTGGTACTGTTTGATGGTGATAATATTAATGACAATTATATTATGCTTTTCTCTGACAGCTTTAAGCAAGTAACCCAACTAAGTAAGCAGTGGAGATATGGGATTTGACTTTAATCTATTTCCAAGGTCCATATGCTGAACTATGATACCATATTGCCTTTCTATTAACTATTGCTTTAGTTTTTTTTAACAGTATGTTATTACATACTTTTAAATTTATAATTGTTATATCATCTTGGGGAATTGTTCCTTATGGTGGGGGGGGTGGGCTTCAAAAAGTTCATAAAAAAAAATTCCATTATCTTCCAATCCCATTTTTACATGAAATTTTGGAAACTCCCTCATATTTATTCTGATAATTTTTATAAATATAAAAAGATCACTTTGTATATCACCTGACATTTATTTTTTTCTCCCTTTTCAGTTGGTAATCTTTCAGTGACTTCAGGATTTAGGTAAATGTCTTATCTAAATTTAGGTAAATGTCTTACCTAAATTCCTATATCTGGAATTTTAATAGGCTAAGATCTACATATTGTAATTGCGTTTAGTCTATGTAACATACATTTTGCTTATGTGCAATAACAACCCCATTAACATATAGAATTACTCCATCACCATAAAGATCTAACTCATAATACCCTTGCATAGCCATGCCCACCCTCCTCCTCCTCACTTCCCTAATTCCTGGAAACCACTAAAATTTCTGTCATTTTGAGAATGCTATTTTTTTTTTT
>NW_006408544.1:25656449-25666526 GCF_000296735.1 Chrysochloris asiatica
ACACACACACACACACACACACACATAGATATATAATTGATTAAAGAGCCACAGGCATATTCTGGAAGCCAGTCTCCTGACTGCCAGCATGCAGCCGTTCTCTTCCCATGAGTCTGAGTTCTCGGCTGCTCAATCTCTACATGCCATCACTTCTGCCTCCATCTTTGGTGTCGCTGCTTGAGAATGTCATTTAATCATAAAGTATATAATCCTTTGAAATTGTTTGTTTTAAACCCAGCATAATGTCTTTGAGACCCATCCAAATTATCACATGTATTAATACTTTATACCTTTTCATTACTGAACTAATAGCAATAAACTATTCTTGTTGTTGTTGTTAAGTGTTGTCGAATCAGTTCTGACTCATAGCGATCCAGCATAGGGTTTCAAAGAGCAGTTGCTGGGTTTGATCTGCTGATCTTACCAGTAGCAGTTCAGTGCTTATCTTACAGTGCCACACCAGGACTCCAATGAAACTATTGTTGTTGTTGTTGTTATGTGCCATGGAGTCAGTTCCGACTCATAGCGACCCTGTACAGGGTTTCCAAGGCTGTACATTTTTACGGGAGCAGAAAGCCTCATCTTTCTCCCGCAGAACAGCTGGTAGTTTTGAACTGCTGACCTTGTGGTTCGCAGCCCGATTCGTAACCACTATGCTACCAGAGCTCATTAATAATACTAGACAAATCATAGTTTGTTTAACCATTTACCTACTGAAGGATATTTTCATTGTTTCTAGTTTTTGCCTAATAAAAGAAAACTTTTAAGATATTCATGTGCATATTTTTGTGTGGTATACATTTTTTTTTATATGGGGATAAATGTCTAGAAGTGTGATTACTGGGTTATATGATAAGAGTTTCTAAGAAATTGCCCAATTGTTTTCCAGAATGGCTATGTAATTTTACATTCTGAGTTCCATGTGTCTTGGTATAGATTTATCTTTTACATATTTCTATGTTTTCTAATTGTGATTATTAATGTAGTTTCATCAAGTCTGGAGATTTTCAATCATTAGCTCTTTGGATATTTTCTTTCCTCATTCTTTCTATTTTTTTTTTTTTTCTCTTGGAAATCCCATTAAATGTAAGTTGAGTATTTTGTCCCGTTCTGCATATCTATTTCACTTTATAAAATACTTTTTGATTCTTTATTATTCTTTTCTTGATTTCAGATATTTCTATATTCCAGTTCATTGTATCTTCAACATGTCTAAACTACAGTTTAATCCATTTATTAAACTGTTTATTTTAATAACCATATCTTTCATTTGTAAAAATTCCATTTGATAATTTCAGATTCTCCTATTTTTGTTATTGTTTTGTTTCATGTTTCTTTATTTGTTGTTGTGTTTTTTTCAATTTCTTTTTCTGATTCTAATAATTTTAGTATTCTATTGTTGTTGTTGTTGTTGTTAGGTGCCATAGATTCGGTACCAACTCATAGCAAGCTTATGCACAGCAGAACAAAACACTGTCCGATCCTGGGCCAACCTCATACTGTTGCCACACTTAAGTCTATCGATGCTGCCACTTGGCTAATCCATCTTGTTGGAGGTCTTCCTCTTTTTCTCTGACCCTCCACCTTACCAAACATGATATCCTTCTACAGCGACTGAGAGAAGAAGTTTGGACATCCTGGCCTCCAAGGAGCACTCTAGCTGCACTTCTTCCAACACAGATCTGTTGGCTCTTTTGGCACTCCATGGCACTTTCAATATTCTCCTCCAACACCATAGCTCAAAAGCATCAATTCTTCTATGGTCTTCATTATTCACTGTCCAGCTTTCACATGCATATGAGGTTATTGGAAATACCATGACTTGGGTCAGGCACACCTTAGTCTTCAAGCTGACATCTTTGCTCTTCAACACTTTAAAAGGGTCTTGTGCAGCAGATTTGCCTAATGCAATATGTCGTATAATTTCTTGACTGCTGCTTCCATGAGTGCTGATAGTTGATCCAAGAAAAATGAAGTCCTTGACAACTTCAATTTTTTTCTCCATTGATAAGAATGTTGTTTATTGGTCCAGTGGTGAAGATTTTTGTTTTCTTTATATTGAGATTCAATCCATACTGAAGGCTGTGCTCTTTGGTCTTCATCAGTAAGTATTTTAAGTCCTCTTGGCTTTCAGCAAGCAAGGTTGTATCATCTGCATATCACAGGTTGTTAATGAGTCTTCCTTCAGTCCTGATGCCATGTTTTTCTTCATAGAACCCAGCTTCTCGGACTATTTGCTCAGCATTAAGGTGAATAAGTATGGTGAAAGAATACAACCCTGTCACACACCTTTCTTAATTTTAAATCATTCAGTGTTCCCGTGTTCTGTTCGAACAACTGCCTCTTGGTCCATGTACAGATTCCTCATGAGCACAATGAAGTGTTCCGGAATACTCATACTTCATAATGTTGTCCATAACTTGTCATGATATACACAATCAAAAGCCTTTGTGTAGTCAATAAAGCACAGGTAAACATCTTTATCATATTCTCTGCTTTCAGCCAAGATCCATCAGACATCAGCAATGATATCCCTCGGTTCACAGCCTCTTCTGAATCTGGCTTGAACCTCTGGAAGTATTCTGCAATGTATGCTTGTAGCCATTTCTGTATTACTTTTAGCAAAAATTTACTCACATGGGCTATCAAAGAGATTGTCTGATGATTTCCACATTCCTTTGGGTCACCTGTTTTGGAATGGGCACAAATATGGATCTCTATCAATCAGTCAGCCAGATGGCTGTCTTCCAAATTTCTTGGCATAGATGAGTGAATGCCTCCTGTGCCACCTCACTTTCTTGAAAGATTTGAATTTTTATTCCATCAATTCCTGGTGCCTTGTTCTTTGCCAGTTCCTTCAATGCACTTTGGACTTCCTCCTTCAGTATCATTGGCTCTTGGCTATATGCTACCTCTTGAAATGGTTGAACATCAAAATTTCCTTTTAGTACAGTGATTCTGTGTATTCCTTTCATTTTCTCTTGATGCTTTCTTCATCATTCAATAATTTGTTCAGAGAACCCTTCAATAATGAAAGTCAAGGCTTGAATTTTTTCTTCAGTTCCCACGGCTTGAGAAATGCTGAGCGTGTTCTTCCTTTTTTGGTTTTCTTACTCTAGATCTTTGCACATTTTGTTGTAATATTTGGCTTTATCTTCTTGAGCTGATCTTTGAAATTTTCTGTTCAGCTCTTGGACCTCCTCATTTCTTCCATTGTCTTTATCATCTCTATGCTGGAGAGCAAGTTTCAGTGTCTCCTCTGACATCCATTTTGCTCTTTTCCTTCTTTCTTGTCTTCTTAATGACTTTTTGCTTTCTTCAGATATGATGTTCTTGATGTCATCCCACAACTCTTCTGGTCTTCGGTTTCTAGTGTTGAATATATCAAATCTGTTCTTCAGATAATCCCTAAATTCAGGTGGGATATATTCAAGGTCATATTTTCATTCACTCTCATGGACTTGTTTTCATTTTCTTCAGCTTCAGTCCTAATTTGCACATGTGCAACTGATGGTCTGTTCCACAATGTGTCCCTGGCCTTGTTTTAACTAATGATATGGAGCTTTTCCATTGTTTCTTTCTGCAGATATAGTCAATTTGATTTCTATGTATTCCATCTTGTGAGGTCCATGTGTATAGTCATCTCTTATGCTGTCTAAAGAAGGCATTTGAAATGAACAAATCATTGATTTTGCAGAATCCTATCATGCAATCTCCAGCATCATTTCTATTGTGAAGGCCATATTTTCCAACTACTGAACCTTCCTCTTTGCTCCCAACCTTTACATTCCAATTACTGATAATGATCAATACATCTTGATTGCATGTTTAATCAATTTCAGATCAAAGAAGTTGGTAGAATTCTTCTATTTCATCCTCACTGGCTTTAGTTGTTGATGCGTAAATTTGAATAATAGTGGTACTAACTGGTCTTCCCTGTAGGCGCATGGATATTATCCTATCACAGACAGTGTTGTACCTCATGACTGATCTGGATATGTTCTTTTTGATGATGAATGCAACACCATTCCTCTTCAATGTGTCATTCCCGGCATAGTAAACCATGTGGTTGTCAGATTCAGAATGGCCAATACCAGTCCGTTTCAGCTCACTAATGCCTAAGATATCAATATGTATGCATTCCATTTCATTTTTGACAATTTCCAATTTTCCTAGATTCATATTTTGTACATTTCATGTTCCAATTATTAGTGGATGTTACAGCTCTTTCTCTTCATTTTGAGTTGTGCCCCATCAGCAAATGGAGGTACCAAGGGCTTTTCTACCATGGGCTTTACTCCATTCATGTCATCATGGTCAACTTTACTTTGAGGAGGCAGCTCTTTCCCAATCGCATTTTGAGTGCCTTCCAAACTGAGAGGCTCTAACAGTATTTCTCTGCTATTCATAAGGTTTTCAGTGACTAAATATTCAAAAGTAGTTCATCACTCTTTCTTCCTAGTCTGTCTTCATCTGGAAGCTCATCTGAAATCTGTCCACCATGGGTGGCCCTGATGGTATTTAAAATATCCATGGCATAGCTTTAAGAATCACAGCAACTCACAAGCCACCACAGCACGACAAACTGACAGATGTGTGGTGGAGTATTCTATTAGTTATCCTGAAATTCTTAGCTATTTAATCTTATTGTTTGGTGCCTGTAAACTCTCACAAGTGATAGTTTGTCTCTGTAATTTTGGATTTTGATTTCATTATTATATTTCTCTTTGAAAACTTACGAAGTTTAGGTTGAAGGTGTGTACCATCAGAAATTTTCTATTTACTTTTCCCAGGTATCTGTCTGAATCAATTTTGGTTTGGGTCAACAGTCTCAAACCATGGGATAATATATATTTAAAATCTCCAATTCAAGCCATTATTTTTAATTCCTTAAGCAGAATTTTATGTGGTGCTGTTGGATCAGCAATGGACTGCACACCACAAGGTTGGCAGTTTAAACACACCAGTTATGAATTGGGCTGCTAACCTCACGATCAGCAATTTGAAATTATCAGCCGATCCACAGGAGAAAGATGAGGCTTTCTGCTCCCATAAAGATTTACAGCCTCAGAAACCCTGTATAGGGTTGCTGTGAGTTGGAACCGACTCCATAGCACAACCCCAGGAGTCAGAACCACTGGACAGCACATAAGAATAACAACAACAAACCCAAACAAGGTGTGTTTATTTCAGTGTTGCCTCCTACACAAACAGGTAGATTTTTCATTCTCTACTCTGACATTGAAGCCAGGCTTTAGGAGAGTTCTTTCCAGTTCCAACATGGCAGAGCCTAAGAAGTGGTCCTATTTCCCAATGTTAATAGAAGGACTCTGTCTTCAAGTTATTGGGACTGGCAATTACTCTCCTTCTCTCCATCCCACTGCTTTATTTTCATCATTCCTCCCTATTTGTGTTTATTTCTAGTTCATTGTTTAGCTTAGAACCTTTGGGGTTTCCCTTTATTTCCTGTGAGCTGAGTCTTGCATGTAAAACATTAATCTATCCATGTATTTAATAGTGTGAAGGTGCTATGTTTATCTAGACTACCGTTTTGTCAAAAATGAAAAAAATATATAAGTAATTTTATATCAGAGAGACCTCAATGGTCTTTTACACAGCTTTTATTTTAACCTCTTTCCAGTATTACTTAGAATTTTAATAGCTACAATACTACAAATATTTGTTTGTTTGCTTGTCTCCAGATAGATATTCCACAGTGGGGCATTCTAAAACATGGCTCACTACTGCTTTTAGTCAGTTCCATATAGTTTCCATTTTGAAAAAGAATGTCATCTTATTTTCAAGTGATGATGTTATTACTGCATTTTAGAAGCACAACTTTGCTTTGTAGGATAAAGTAAGAATCAGGATGTAATTATAGCCACAAGTAATCCTTCAAGGGGAAATGAGAATACTTCAATGGGAAGTCTACCTAGAAACATCTATTCCTTGTCATTTTATTCCAAATGGTTAAAAACTCAATGTCTTGGACTTTTTCTTTTATCCTTTTGACTTACTCACAGAAATATAAAACGATAGTTTCCCAAAGGACTATAAAAATAATTTAATCTAGAGGTTATCATCTCGAGTTTTGTGACAAACCTTTGGGAACTGTGTAGCAAATCACCCTTTTTAAAATTAATATGGATGTATCCAAGCTTCCAAATGATTTGCTTTTTTAATTTTAAAAATAAATTAGACAGAACAAGATTCAAGGTTGTCTTGAAATGTCAGTCTTACTCATGTGCTTTCTGATATGCTTACCTGAGCAGGAGAAAAGGGACTGAGTTATAACTAGAATGAGGGTAATTGTGCACAACCCTAGGGCTGCCCATGGGAGTTGGGAATATCATTTGTCATGTATATTGTGAAGGAAGAAGATGGAAAACCGCTAATCTAGTGCAACACATTCATTTTACAGATGTAGAAACTAAGGTCCTGTGAGATTTCACAACAGAAGTCAGTGGCTAAGATGAGATTTGAATGCAGGTCCTCTGAGTTACTAAAGTCTAGTATACTTTCTATTACACCACAATGAAAAGTTAGTAGTTTAATTACATCCAAATGGAAGACAGAGTGACACTTGGTTATTTCTGGAGTTCACATTTTTGTCACTGTATTGAAGCATGCTTTCTTTCGATCAGATTGAAGCTGACAGAGATGAAACAGTTTTGGGCAGATATCCTTGGGTTGGCTCCAGGGTCTCTAATCTGAATTTCATCATGATACAAGCACATGTTTCCATCATTGGTACACCCGTCTGCATCAGCCGGGATGTTAATCACATGCTAACCCAATTTTCTCTATGAATTTATTACTTATTCTTCATTTAAGTTCATGAAACCTAACATGAATCCAAAATAAGCATAATAGCCTAAACTCAAAGATCTTGGATCAAGAACCATGCCTAGGAGGTAGCAAATTACAAAGATGAAAACTTAAGGAGCAATAGGGAGAAAAAAGAGACAGTCTTAAAACAATCCATTGGGAACTCTCTATTAAAGCTTATTATAATGAATTTTTTTTTGTTATATTACATGATAGAAGTTGAAATATATGAGAAAATCATGTTTGACAATAAAATATACTTGTTGTTATAACTTTGTGCAGCTCAGTTATAGCAAACCAATCCACTATTTCCAAAATGAGAGATGTGGCCTTCAGAAAGGAGCAAAAGATGCTAGAGTACTTGGAGGGCATTGGATGCTACACTGGGAAGGCATTTTGGAAGCAGAACCCAAATGCAAATTGGTTGTTACAGAAGCAATTCAGATCCATCTGGTGGTTGCATGTGATGAATGCTACAAATCCCATCAATGGATATTCATTTTGGCAATGGCCAAGGAAAGTAAAATAGAATAAGGCAGGCCACCAGAGTGTGGATGTTGGACTCAAATCCTCTTGCAAATGTGCAGAAAACACTCATCACATGTCTTAGCTAGTAATTATGAGAGGAAAGTAGTTCTTTTAAATTAAAAAAAATCAGCTAAGATGAAGTGTCAGGGACAGCATAATTATTTTGAGAGCTGAGGAGGAAAATGTCTCTTTGCTTCTTGAACTCCCAGATTGTCTGTCTATATTCATTTCTTCATTCATTCCACCTACATTCCAGAAACATCTGTTTCTGAGCTCTGCTGTATGTTAGGCACAATACTAGACTCTGGGGACATAAAGATTAGATACAGCTACATTCCAGTCCTCAAGGAACTCTCAATCTGGTGGGAGGAACAGACCCTAAACAAATACGATAAGAAAATTCAGTTAAGAACTAAGCTAGATCTATCACTAATTATGCTTCACCACCTGACAAATACTGTTTAAAGTTGTTGCTAGTTTTTTCTAGGTGCCATCAAGTTAGCATTGACTCATAGCAACCCTATGCACAACAGAATGAAACAGTGCCCAGTCCTGTACCAACCTCACAGTCCTTGTTACTCTTGATCCCACTGATTCTGCCACTGTGCCAATCTTCCTCTTTTTTGCTGACCCTCCACTTTAACAAGCATGATGTCTTTCTCCAGGGATTAGTCTCTCCTGATAATTTCCCCAAATATGAAAGACGAAGCCTGGCCATCCTGACTTTCAAGGGGCATTTTGGCTGTACTTCTTACACAGACTTGTTTGTTCTTTTGGTATTCCATGGTACTTTTAATAGTCTCCTCTAACACTATAACGCAAATGCATCAATTATTCTATGGTCTTCTGTTTTCACTCTCCAACTTTCACATGCATATGAGGTTATTGAAAATACCATGGCTTGGTTTAGGCACACCTTAGTCCTCAAACTGACATCTTTGCTCTTTAGCACTTTAAAGAGGTCTTCTGCAGAAATTTGCCAAATGCAGTACATCATTTGATTTTTTGACTGCTGCTTCCGTGAGTGTTAATGGTTGAGCCAAGCAAAATGAAATCTTTGACGACTTCAATCTTTTCTCCATTTATATGAGTGTTATTTACTGATCCAGTGGTGAGGATTTTTGTTTTCTTTACATTGAGTTGCAACCCATACTGAAGGCTGTGGTCTTTGATCTTTATCAGTATGTATTTTAAATCATCTTCACTTTCAGCAAGCAAGGTTGTATTATGTACACATCACAGATTGCTTATGAGCCTTCCTCCAATTCTTATGCCACATTCTTCTTCATATAATGCAGCTTCTTGGATTATTTGTTCTGCATACATACAAAATAAGTTTGGTGATAGAATACAAGCCTGGTGCACACCTTTCCTAATTTCTTTCGATCAGATTGAAGCTGACAGAGATGAAACAGTTTTGGGCAGATATCCATGGGTTGGCTCCAGGGTCTCTGATCTGAATTTCATCCTGATACAAGCACATGTTTCCATCATTGGTACACTGTCTGCATCAGCTGGGATGTTAATCACATGCTAAACCAATTTCCTCTTAAATTCTTCATTTAAGTTCATGAAACTTAACATGAATCCAAAATAAGCATAATAGCCTAAACTCGAAGATTTAGGCTATTATGCCTTTTTATACTACTTTATGTATATTGCCTCATTTAATCCTCACAAATACCCTATCAGGTTAGGATTATTCCCATTTTACATATGAGAAAAATCAAGGCACAGAGAGATTAATGACTTGTCTAAAGTCACACAGTGAACAAATGTCAAAGTTGGAATATGAACCCAGGAAATTGGAATTTAGAACCAAGCTCTTAAACTGTACAATAAGCTGGACCAGTACGATTATCTGGAACAAAAAACATAATGTGAAATAATGGAAGGAGAAGTCACTCATCTACATTATGGGTCGAACTGAGGCAGGATAATGAAAAGACTGTATTTTAGGAAGGCTTTACTAAATAAATAAAAGACTCTGGAGCTAGGTCTTTGAGAAGATAATGTGATGCAATATAGCTTAGGGGCCAATGGGCAGAGGAGACAATATGAACAAAATCACTGATCTTAGAAGCCGAATCACATATCTGTTCTCAGAATCCCAGGAAGTCACACATGATAGTCCCATAGATTTGAGGAGATAACTATTCGAGTATGACACTAGGAAGTGTGTTATGGATGCAACAAGCCAGTTCTTGGACTTTGTGTGTAGATCCCAAGAATCCAAATTTATTCCCAGGGTAAGGAATGCTGCTGAAGAGTACTAAATTAGATAAAAGTCTAGGTCAAATATGCTTTTAAGACAAAGTATGGAGCACTTAATTGTGCTCATGAGGAATCTGTACATGGACCAAGAGACAGTTGTTCAAACAGAACATGGGAACTCTGAGTGGTTTAAAATTTAAAAAGTTGTGTGACGAGGTTGTATGCTTTCATCATACTTATTCAACCTGTATGGTGAGCAAATAATACAAGAAACTGGATTATATGAAAAATGTGGCATCAGGATTGGAGGAAGACTCATTAACAACCTGTGATATGCAGATGATATAGCCTTGCTTGCTGAAAGTGAAGAGGACTTAAAATATTTACTGATGGAGATCAAAGAGCACAACCTTCAGTATGGATTACATCTCAATGTAAAGAAAACAAAAATCCTCACCACTGGACCAATAACCAACATTCTTATCAATGGAGAAAAGACTGAAGTTG
>NW_006408544.1:25667026-25670005 GCF_000296735.1 Chrysochloris asiatica
GTGGCAAAGATAGTGAGGTTGGCCCAGGATTGGACAGTGTTTCATTCTGCTGTGGTTAAGGTCACTATGAGTTGGTAATGACTCAATGGCACCTAACAACAACAACAATGGAGCAGTGATTGAGGAGGCACAGACTCCAAAAAAGGAGAACAGTTAGAGGACCTTTATAAAGAGCTGGAGGTGGGAGGTGGGCAGGGAAACAAAGATGGATGGTGCAGTGCCAATAGGGAGGAATGCAGAAAGTGGAAGGATTACCTTTCAGGTTAACTGTCAAACTTCCATTCCATTTTACTTCAAATTATTAAACTCGGTTGAAGTCTAGAAAATGTTCTTTTCCATTTTTCTTTGTAGACTAGAAAAAAAAAATGCAATTTTGAAGGAGCAGACATAGCCTCATGAGACACTTTCCTTTCTTTACAGGCCTTCTTGAATGAAATGTAGTAATCAGTTGTGTTTGGTTGGTTACCTTGTCCCTAAAAGATACCTTCAAATCAATAGTTTCAAAAACCAGTTACAAGTAAAATGTAATCGGATCATTTAAAGTCATGGATATTTCTTAGTGAAAAAATTTCCAAATGTTATCAACATACCCAGTCATAGTTCTATGCAGTCTTAGGTAGGAAATGACTCAAATCTCTCAAGTTTTTCGTGATTGAAATATTCAATCAGATAACACCAGGGTGAGAATAATGAAGCCTTAAGAGGATGTGTTTCATCAAGTAGAAAATAATTTTAAAGGCCTTCTTAAGGATGCAAAAGTGTCTGTGAAAAAATACTGTCTTCCTGCCAAGGAGAGGATTATTCCAGCTCACCAGAAACAGAAAAAAAAAAAAGAAAAGAAGACGACACCTGTTGGCACTTTAATGCTAATATGAATTCTGTTTTCAGGCTGAAAATTATGCATCAACAAAAATATAAATAATTTTTTTTTCACAGCTGTGTAAGTGAAAAAACATATGTTGAGAAATTAGAGACAACTATTATCCATTATTCAAAATTTCCATGGCCACAGAGTAAATCCAGTGTTGGAATTAGAAATGTACAATGTTTTTTAATTAATTTAATTTACATTGCTGACTGATGAAACGCCATAAATAACTGCAACATTGAAAAATCTTCCCTAGTCTCCATAAAAAATTGTTTTGCTGATCACAAGGGCCAGTATGGCTGCTAATTTTTTCTGTTTCCCCTGGAGACAGCTGATGCCGGATTGTTGTTGTTATTAGGTGCTATTGAGTTGGCACCAACTCTTAGCAACCTTTTGCACAACAGAAAGAAACACTGCCTGGTCCTGTGCCAATCTCACAATCGCTGCCATGCTTGAGCCCATTGTTACTACCACTGTGTCAATCCATCTCACTGGGGGTCTTCCTCTTCTTCCAAGATCCTGCACTTTACCAAGCATGATATTTTTCTCTAGGGCCTGGTCCCTCCTGATAATATGACTGAAGTATGAGAGACCAATCTGGACATGCTGGCTTCTAAGGAGCATTCTATCTGTACTTCTTTCAACACAGATTTGTTGGTTCTTTTGGCAGTTCATGTGGTAGTGGTGGTTATGTGCCATGGAGTCAGTTCCAACTTATGGCGATCCTGTCCAGGGTTTCCTAGGCTGTGAATCTTTACAGGATCAGAAAGCCTTATCTTTCTCCCACAGAACAGCTGGTAGTTTCGAACTGTTGATCTTGCAGTTCGCAGCATGATTTGTAACCACTACGCTACCAGAGTTCCTTTTTGGCAGTTCACAGTACTTTTAATATTTTTCTCCAACATCATAAACCAAATGTTTAGGTTATTCTACAGAAGCAGAGTTAGGGGAATTGAAAGAGGCAGATGGACCAAGGCCACCATAAATACCTTCATTCAAATTCAGATCTGACTTCCTTGCAAGATCCACAGTTGGTGGCTGAATGAGAACTGCCACACAGACTATTTCCTTTGAGGTTAATGGAGAGTAAGGAAGTATAATTAGTTTATAAATATATATATATATTTATATATATATATATATATATATATATATATATATATATATATATATATATATATATATATATTTGTTGGTAACTGGGGGAGGGGGCAGGGTAAGGATAGACACATCACAATTTGGGCATTGAGGAGGGCAATTCACAAGAAGGGGGAGGGGGATGGAAGAATACGGTAGATAGGGGAACACTGAAGCAGGTTTGCATGGGCTTAATGGGACAGAAATAAACAGTGATGTATGCTCAACCTTGGAACAACAGGGCTTTGTGATATAAGATTTGAGGCATAGTCTGAATGAGTAAAAGACAGGAATTAATGTTAAGATGCTTGACTGTCTTTTGGATATTGGTTACCCTTGCCTACTATTGTAAAGTAGACACTTGGTGGTTGTGGCTTGGAGTTGATTCTAATTCATAGCGACCCTGTATAGGGTTTCTGAGGCTATAAATCTTTATGGGATCAGAAAGCCACCTGCAGAATGGCTGGTAGTTTCGAACTGCTGACCTTGTGGTTAGCAGCCTGACTTGTAACCATTAAGGTACCAGAGTTCCTTTAAAATAGACACTTGAGTAGGATAAAAGCGAATATCAGGAAACATGATTATAGAAAGCTTGTAAGCCAATCTTCAACCTATAACTGTTTGGAATACCTAAAAGGGATTCTAGAACTTGGCCAGGGAATAGGTTTCCTGTGGAGCCTATGTAGTATATAGGATCTTAGGTGGAATCCTGAGCTCCATCCAGAACCTTCTGAGGTGGCACATTCCCACTTGAAAGGACAAGCACACCAACCTGGAACAGCTAGAGGAACAGAAGATACTTCTTGAAAGAAAGACCAACAGGAAAAATCCAAAACAAAAATGGCAGTCTGATTGGCTACTATGTTGTTGTCAGGTGCCATCAAGTCGGAACCGACTCATAGCGACCCCATGCACAGCAGAATGAAAAAATGTCCGATCCTGGGCCAACCTCACTACCGCTGCCACACTTGACA
>NW_006408544.1:25670105-25689781 GCF_000296735.1 Chrysochloris asiatica
TATATATATATTTTTTTGAGAATAGTTTTCTATAAACTTGGAAGTATGATAGATGAAGAAAACAGACATGTGTTCAAGAGAAAGCTATCATCACATTGACTACAACCTTATTTACAACAGAAGAAATGTTGTTTGTGTCTGTGCCTTCCTCATGATCATTGGCATGTTCAAATTCGCCAGTGGGACTATTGTGTCAATCCATGTCATTGAGGGTCTTCTTCACCCTCATTGGTCCTCTACTTCACCAAGCATAATATCTTCCTTAAACGATTGATCCCTTATGTGTCCAAAACACATGAGTTGAACAATATTATGTTGTGATCCATAAGATCTTCTTTGGTTTATTTTTTGAAGTAAATCACTAGGTCTTTCTTTCTAGTCTATCTTAGTCTAGAAGCTCCACTGAAATCTATCCACAATGAGTGACTCTGCTGATGTTAGAACTACTCGTAGCATGGCTTCTGGTATCAAAGCAACACACAAGACAAAACAACTGACTTGCAGTCAGATGGTCAAGAAATATGTTAGTTGCTCTGCTATTAGATGGTGAAGTTTCATCTCTTATGCTTTGGACGTGTCAGGAAGGACCAGTCCCTAGCAAAGGACATCATGCTTGGTAAAGTAGAGGGTAGACACACACCTAGACAGACTGACCCAGTGGCAGCAACAATAGGCTCAAACATATTAACAATTGTGAGGTTGGTGTAGACCGTGCTGTGGTTCTTTCTGTTGTACATAAGGTTGCTATGAGTCAGAACCAACTCAACATTATCTAACAACAACAGTATGCTATTAGAGGTGTTACTTATATGGCCGTGAACAAATTGCTATTCTTTTTCAAACTTAGTTTCATCTATAAAATGAGAGATTAGAACTAGATGGTGTGTCTTAAGGTTTCCCCTGATTTTCTTAAGTTTTCTTAGTTGGTGTGACATGCTTCATAGTTACACAGCACTGATAAGGCATGCTGTTAATTTATTATTGTCAAGTGCTGCTGAATCAGTTCTAACTCATAGCGACCGTGTATAGGGTTTCTGAGAAGTGGCTGGTGGATTTGAGCCTCCAACCTTATGGTTAGCAGTCTAGTGCTTATCTTAGAGTGCCACACCAGGACTTGAATACCTGAATTGGTTTGATAAGTAGTAACAGAAATAATAAAAGTAAAAATACCAATGAAATGACTGTGTTTTCTGAGCACTTATTATTATGAGTACACTTTGTAAGTACTCTTCATGTATTATTCTAACCAGCCTTTGAAGCAACCCTATAGCTCCTGCTCTACTACACTGATGGAGCAATCAGTGCTCAGATTTAAGCTCAGAGGAGTGATGAATAGGTCAAGGTGGGAACAACTGACTCTGGTACCCTAGCCTTAAACTCCTGCAGCATATTGCCAGTAACAGTACCAGGGATGTGCTACTGAGGCTTGTCTTCATCTAGACATGAAGGTAGTGTGGTATAAGGGAAAGATCATGAGGCTTAGAGTCAGAGAGACCTAGTATTTATCTTAGCGCTGTCACATGGTAGTTGTATAACTCTGGGATCTCCAGGACTATTTCCTCATCTGTACAATGGGGATATTAATATTTATTTAATCCGGTTGTATTGAGTCCTGGCACGATGCCTGACACATAGCATATACATGTTTTCCTTCTTCTTCTTCTTTCCTCCCTTCCTCCCTTTCCTGTAATCTCATTCCTTTCAGATTCTGACCAATTTTTTTTCCCAGCTTTCTGCTTGATATATATATATAGTCATACAGACCATGGCTTGTCTATAGAGATTTCATACTTTTAAAGGTCATCATTTGTTCAAAGTAGTGAAGTCACTCACCCATATTTGAACACCCTTTGCATCCAATCTGTGCGTGCACTGATCCTGGGTCAGGCTTCGAGAATGCTGATTAGCATATGCCATCTCTCTTGAAGGGAGAGATAGTTCGAGATAGGCATCTGCAAATTGCAGTCCTTCATTAGCCTGTCTGCTAATATTGATGTTACAATTTTCTAGTCAACTTTTCACCCACCAGGCCCTCCATCAGCTCTTCACTTCTGACCTGAAGGCAATGCTCTGCTCCCATTCAGCCGTCTCAAGGAACTCCACCTTGTCAGATATGGCCAGCTGTGTCTTGTGACACCAGAAGCAAAAGACAGGCTTGCCCAAGGAAAGGAAATGATTGATGATTGCCTAAGCCCTCCAGTCGGATATCACATTCTACAATCAATGCAGTTACTACCTGGTGTCCAAAACTGCAGCATCCTTACACTTGGACTTATCTTCAAGGGCAAAAAAAGTAGATAAAAACATTGGATTTGGAGTCAGAAGGAAAGGTAAATATCATGTATAAAAAAATCTACCTTGTACCTGACTCTTAATTTTACACACACATACACACTTAGTAGTTAATGTTTACTATGCACAAATAATGTTTCAAGTGCTTTTAAATTAACTCATTTAATTCTCTTATCTCTATGAGATTAGTATCATTTTAAAAATGAGGAAATTGAGCATAGAGAGGTTGAGTCATCTCCCCAAGGCTATATCACTTGAAGTAAGTGGCAGAAGGAGGATTTGAGCCCATGCAATCTGGGCCCTGAATCCAATCTCTTTGCTATTATGTGATTCTGTCTCAAGGTAGAGAGGTAGGGGAAAGCTCACAGAAAATGTGATTGGAACCAGTAGCTAGTCACTTTCATCACAAATGAGTACATATATTAGAAAGTGAGGATCCCAGAAAGCATAGTGGTTTGCCAGTTGGATTGTTAACTGAAAAGTCAGAAGTTTGAATCTACCAGCTGCTTCTCAGGAGACAGATGAGGCTTTCTTCTTCTGTAAAGATTTACAGCCTCACAAACCCTATACAAGGTCACTATGAATCAGAACTGACTCTGTGACAATCAACTTCTACCACCACCGCATTAAAGAGCAGCACCTAGTCATGAGCCCTTAGAGTAGTGTGGGCATTTGTCAATGTAATTTATAGATGGGAAGTAGAGTGATGATTACTCTGATCAGCTGCTTGAGGGGTGGGATGCTAACATAGCTTCTTCTATATTATTACTATAAGTCCCTGTATATAGATGAAGGAATCAAACACAAAAAGGACATATAACTTTCCTCAGGGTATGTGGAAAATAAAGGTAGATTCTAAATCAAGACTATGTGATCTTGGGACTTCCAGAAAAATGGAAGACTAGGTACTATAGGCTCCTTTACCACAAAGATATAAGAAACCAAATAAATAGACGCAGATGAAAATTCTGGAACCCTGAACATCAGAGGAGAGCTTTGAGAAGTGGATTCAGTGTTTGTTGGGAGAAGAAGCCGAGAAGGAATGGTGAGAAATGGAGATAGACTGGTGAACACTGGATAGACATAGCGTGACCATCTCGAACTTTTGTGGACAGATTTGGCAACAGAAGCTGGCCTAGCAGAGCAGATTCACACAGGTGACAGGAAAAGAGACAGTTGGTGAGGCCTAAGAACACATCAACATACAATCATCAATTAAGTACAAATATGACAAGCCTACAATGCCCGATGACAACAATTTTAACTCACAGGAAGAAATAAGGGAGAATGGCTCAAAGAAATGACCAAGATGCAGAACCAGTAAACATTTCTGAGGGTAAAAAAGGAAATGGAATTCAAAAGAATGATATTTAGGTACTTTCAACAGATCTGCAGAAAGATCAAGGAAACCAAGGAGAATAGAAAAACAAAAACAAAAACTTTGGAAGAATTTAAGAAAACACTACAAGAACAGACTAAATAAATGCAAATTTTGAAATAATAAAAATCTTGCAATTAAAAATACAAAAGATTAACTTTAGAAATCTTAGTATTGAAACATCAAAGGAGTAGATGCACAGCAATGGAAGCCTGAATTAGTGAATCTGAAGATACATTTCTCAATATTAATATGCTAGAAGAGCTATCAGAAAAAAATAACGAAAAAATCCAAAACAAACCTAAAAGTTATGTGGGACACCATGAAGAGGAACACTGTACAGTTGATACCAGAATCTGAAAGTTCAAAACAGGAAAGGACAATAAAAGGCACAGAGAAATCTGTTGAAGGGTTGTTTGAAGAAAACTTCCCTACCATCATGAAAGACAAGATAAGCATACAAGAAGCTCAACAAACCCCAAACAGGATAGATCCCCAAAGAAAATCATCAAGACACATCATAATCAAATTTTCCAAAACCAAATACAAGGAAAGAATCTTGAGAATAGCTTGGGAAAAAGTAAAAGTTACCTACAAAGGAGAACCAATAGGACTGAGCTCTGATTTCTCAGCAGAAACCATGCAGGCAAGAGCAATGGGATGGCATATACAAATCTCTGAAACAACAACAACAACAAAAATTGGCAACCAGGAATCATATTCTCAGCAAAGCTGTCCCTCAAATACCGTGGATAAACTGAGGCATTTACCGATACACAGAAATTGAAGGAATTTGTAATGACCAGACCAACTTTACAAAAAATTGTTAAAGGGTATTCTTTGGATTGAGACTCACCAACAGCAGACAATAAATTGAGATTACTATACAAGATAACAGGATAACACCATTCAGAACTCATTCCAGATACAGAAGTATTTAAAGTAAGACAAATACACAGACTGAAAAGAGGCAACCAGTGATATCAATTTTATAATGACATCAGTGACAAAGCAAAAAAAGAGAACAGTGTAGATACAGAACTTCCAAATGGTAAGGGAGTCAAGCAGATTTCAAGACAAAACAGCCTGTTTTAAACAGGGGGAAAAGATTAGTAAAATACAGAGTAACATCAAAAAAATTAATACACCTGCACATTAAAATAAAGAAATGAGGAAAATCAGAAAGATTTAGTAAACATTAATATAACAAAATTGAAAATGAAAACCCACAAGCAAAATGAATTCAGTGCAAAAATTATGTGGAACAAAGAAACCAACAGCACCACACACAAACACAAAACACACAGAAAAATGACAGCAATCAATTCATACCTATCAATAATTACACTGAAAGTAAATGAATTAAATGCACCAATCAAGAGGCAGAGAGAGCAGAATGGATAAGAAAACAGGATCCTTCAGTATGCTGTCTACAAGAAACACATCAAAAAGATGGAGACAGCCTAAATGCCCATCAACACAAGACTGATTGAACAAACATTGGTACATACATACCGTGGAATGCTACATATTATTTAAGAAAAACAATGAATCTGTGAAACATCTCACAACATGGATGAACCTGGAGGACATTATGCTGAGTTAATTAGTCAATCACAAAAGAACAACTATTGTATGAGACAAATGTAAAAAGTTAAGAAAAGGTTTTCTTGATAAAGGTTTTCTATGATGATTATCAGGAGCTCTGGTAGGGTAGTGGTTACGAATTGGGCTGCAAACTTCAAGGTTGGCATTTCCAAACTATCAGCAGTTCCATGGGAAAAAGATGAGGCATTCTACTCCCGTAAAGATTTACAGCCTCAGAAACCCTGTGCAGGGTCACTATGAGTCAGAACTGACTCCACGGTACTTAACAACAACAATGATGGTTATGGGAGGATGGAGACGGGAAAATTACTTATGGACTAGAGGGTTGTTGTTGTTGTTGTTAAGTGCCGTCAAGTCGTTTCCGACCCATAGCGACCCTGTACAGGGTTTCCGAGGCTGTAAATCTTTACAGAGGGTAGACACATGTTAACATGGATGACAGAAGTGGCAATATGCAATAAGAGGGATGTTAGCAAAGGAAAGGTGAAGGTAGTGGAAGACATAGGGAGGAATGTAATAGTTAAAGTGAATAGAGGCAATTACTGTTAACTGTTGGTACATGGAGAGGATTGAAATCATTGTAATGAAGGAAATTATATCATTTGTTTAATATAAAACTGATGATTTGCTCTGTAAACCTTCACTCAAGTCACAATAAAAAGTGAAATAACAAAACATAACAAAAACACTATATGGTCTCTTATCCCAAACTTATTGCGGGTTTACTACTCTTTGGTACGACATCTGCAATAACAAAACCATCTGTTGGCAGTCCTGATATGCAGACCTTCTAGAACCAGCAGAGTCACTGTCATCATTGCTCATCAGTATCATCTCAAAATACTAGACATAACATCCAAAACTCAGAAAGGAATTTGCAATTAAACTAGACCTAGAGCGACGAGCATGCTTTAGACAGTGTAAGTACATACAGCATCCATCTTGAGTCAGTGAACTAAGTTGGTCATAAGCTCTAGCTACATTATAAAAATAAAACAAAAAACCAGTTGTCATCAAGTCCATTCTGATTTATGGAGGCCCCATATCAGAGTAGAATTATGTTCCATCGGATTTTCAATGTCTGATTTTTCAGAAGTGGATTAGCAGGCCTTTCTCTGGATAAACTTCAGTCTCCAAATTTTTGGTGAGCAGCTAAGTGCCTTAGCCACTTGCACCATGCCAGGACTTCAGATTCATGATGAAGTCTGTAAAGATGCAGTGTTAGGAATGGAAATGACCTCCAGAGAGCTGTAGGACAAATGCAAATGGCTGTATCAATAGCTCAACAATGGCAAGCACTTGGCATATATGGTGTGACTTCCCTCCCTGGTGACCTTAAAAGACTTATGTAATCAACACTGTGCTGTTTGCATTACTTGAGTTTAGTACCCTCTCAGAATTTCTAACATAGTATTCACAGCAGCCACGACCCATTGATAATAATCCCCACCCCTGAATAATCTAAGATGTGGTCCCTGTTTAGTTTAGTTTATTCAATCTTATAACCAATGTGATGAAATCAAGAATAACTTTTTATACTGTCAATTCAAATATTTCTTTCCAATTGAGAGGCTTCGAGAACTCATGTGTGGTTAATCGATGAATGTCCTCTAGAGGTGAAAGGGCAGAGCAATGACCTGAAAGCTGGTCCATCATAGTTGATGTGAATATATGTAAGTGTTAGTTGCGTAGCGCTGCTGCTGTAAGAGAAATACCACAGTGGGTGGCTGTGACAAACAAACATTTATTTTTTCAGGGTACCAGCTCAGGAGAAGCCCCTTTCTATCTCTGTGGGTTCTGGAAGACGGTTCTTATCTCTTCAGCTTGCTTCCTGGTTCCTTGGAGATATCTTTGTGGCTTGACATCTATCTTCCCCAATCTCTATTTCTTTCCTTGCTTGTTTAATCTTTTTATAGTTTTAAAGAGATTGACTTAAATATACACCCAAAGATTCTGCCAGTAACACAACAAAGACAACCCATTCCCAAATAGGATGATAACCACAGTTATATACAGGATAGGATTTACAACACATATTTTAGGGGAACACAATTCAATCTGTAACATGATGTTTGAGGCTACTCTGATTAAGAGTAGCCTTAGACCCATGGGACTTGGGCCACCTGACCTAACCATCCCAGTTTACAAATGTCCCTAACCCAGAGAAGCACTGGTAATTAGTCCCTCCAAGGCATCTAAATCAAGCCTGTCAGAAGTACCATTTTAATGTACACTTCTATGTTAGCCCCCTCATGGGCTGCTTGATAAAAAAAAAAACAAGTTTCTTGATCTTCATGGATATACAATCTTAGTTTTATTTTCAGAACACAAGTTCAAATTTAATTTAACCATTTGAATTCTATAACCCAAATGAGCTACAGGGTCATGAACAAATTCATTAAATTCTCTGTGATTTACTTACACACTTCACTTAAAACTGTCTGACACTTACTAAGTACTTGACTCAATACATATCAGCCATTACATGTACTTTTGGTTGTGTTTAATGACAATGTATTATTTTCTATGTCATTTGTGTGTTTGGTTCACAGTAAAATATCATTTATCTGTACTTTTCACTCTCAAATTCTATAATCCCAGTTCCGAGGGCATTTTCTCCTCTATGAGGAAGATTCTGGTTTGCAGACAGAACCCTCTCCTAGGATGGTTTCATTAATGCACAACTGTTCTCAGAGGTCACAGAGAACTCTTTTGCTCTTTGAGAAACTGAATCCATTGAAGGATGATGATAGGAGGGAAAAGGTTGTGCTCATAAAAAGCAGCATTTTGTCCCCAAGCCCTTGTCCCTGATTTCTCTTATCTTAACCTGCATTTCTACATGCAGATATGTGGTGCCCCCAATTAGCTAAAGGTGGCTACATTTTCCATGGGGGCAAACCCACTTGATCTTTCTGTTACTACTGTTCTCAGGGTTCAGTTAGGAAGGGTAATGGCTAATGTTTCTGATTTCCAGCCTTTAAGAGTTTGTTGGAATCATGTTGTGGTGCTGTAGGATAAGTACTAGACTCCTAACCAAAAGACACATGGTTCAAACCCACTAGCCACTCCTTAGAAACCCTATACAGGGTTACTATGAGTCAGAACTGAGTTTGTTAAACTGACAAGACTGAAGTAAAATCACTGTGGGCTCCATTCTTTTCCAATCAATAGCATTTCACATAAAAACAAACACACAACAACAGCAAAAACAAGGAACGATTTTCATTTTCAAATTTGATTTAGCTTCCCTCTCTGCTTGCATTTTTCCTCCAATTTTGTCAACACAAAGAACAAATAAAAGCTTAAGATTAGGTAGGAGAGAAAACCCAGGAAAACATTTGTAACTATGCATCAAAGACAAGGGCAAGCAAGTTTCTTGTTGATGACAGACAAACCGGGGTGGTAGTTGTGGTGGTGGTTTAATTCTGGATTAAAATATAGGATCATTCCAATAACTCATCCATTTTCATGTTCATTCATGTATTCTCTGAACAAGAGCTGCTGAGGATCAGTAAGGTACATGAAGAAGAAGGAACGGGGAGGAGGAGAAGGGATGGCAGTGAAGAACAGCAGAAGGAAGATAAAATGTCTCTATAGGTGACTTCTTTAACATGAACTCTAAATATTCACTCTGATACCAACTACATATTTCATTCTTTTGAGTCTAAGGAGCCTAGGTGGCACAACAGTTAAGCACTTAGTTACTAACTAGAAGGTTGGCAATTTGAAACCCCTCCCCCCCTTCCTCCCGGTGACTTCATCAGAAAAAGACCTGATAATTTCTTCCCATAAAGATTGTGTTTAGGATACTGGATAGGGTAGTTCTACTCCATACAAGGGATCGATATGAGTTGGAATTGGCTAAATAGCACCCAACAGCAATAACAATTTTCTTACCCTAACCACCAGCATCACAACAACACAGAAACTACAATAGTGCAACAAACTGACAGACACAGAAATGAATCACACAACTCAAGAAAGTGTTACATTTAGTGTGAGATCCGGAAGGGTCACCAGTGTGGAACTGCCATATTGCAAGGATGCAATACCACCTCCACCAAGTGGGCAGGTGATAGCAGCCCTGGCAACAATCCAGTAAAGCCTTTTAAACCCGCAACAGTGTATGTTTCCCATCCAGTTTCTGTAGTCCCACGTGGGACAGGGATGAATTGAACTGCCACCAATAACGATTTTGATCAGCTGTTCTGATGTGACACTGTAAGATATGCACTTGACTGCTAATCACAAGGTTGTTGTTGTTAAGTGCTGTAGAGTCAATTCCAACCCATAGCGACCCTGTACAGGGTTTTCGAGGCTGTAAATCTTTATTGGAGCAGAAAGCCTCATCTTTCTCTGCGAAACAGCTGGTAGTTTCGAACTGCTGACCTTAAGGTTCACAGCCCGATTTGTAACCACTACACTACCAGAGTGGTTCAAACTCACCAGCTACTCCTTGGAAACTCTTGTTTTGAGTCAGAATTGACTAGAAGGCACTTAACAACAACATAATAATAAGCATAGGGGTGCTGTGGTTCTGGAGGAGAAGCACTGGACTGCTAAACAAAAGGTCAGCAGCTCCAGCCTACAACAAGTTTCATGGAAGAAAGATGGATCTTTCTGTTCACACAAAGACTTACTGCCCCCAAAACCCTATAAAAGGTGGCTATGAATCGGAACCCACCGATGGTACTTAACAATAATAATATAATAAGCATTGTGACCATGAGTCCTTTAGACCATTATGATCTCATGTGAATGATCTTGTCTTTGTCCTGTTTCAGGTTTAATAAAGGGATCTCTAACCAGCTGCTTCTCAGAAACCCTGTAAAGGGTCACTATGAGTAGAAACTGACTCAATGGCACTTAACAACAACAACAACGTATGTTAGATTTGAAGCCATTTTCCCCTTAAAACACCACGTAGGTGGAGCTCATTAAATGTTGAAAGAACAAACACACTAATGAATGAATGCAAGCAGATTACCCCCTAGTATAAAACATAGTTGCCCAAGTAACTGATAGAAAATAGAGGTGCTAGGCACTGTAGGATAAGCACTGGACTGCAATTTGAGTCAGTGATTCAAACACACCAGCTGCTCCTTGGCAACTCTATACAGGGTCACTATGAATTGGAACTGACTCAACAGTACTTAACAACAACAACAACAACAAGGTGCTGTCCAGAAGAGAATAAACTATGCCCCAGAGAAAACAATACAATGGTCAAGTGCATGGATTATGACATTATATTAACCAGAGTACAGTTGCTGACCCTGTCATCTATCAGCCATGAGTTTTGATTTCCTCATCTTGGGAAATGGAGATAACACTGCCACTATTACTGAGATAAATTACCATACTTTCCTATTCCTATTTTGAACAATACTGGAAACAACCAAAAATGACTACTGTGTCTGGAAATACTTGATTCTAGAAGACAAGAATGAGAATGATCTAAACCAGTTTACAACGCAAATAGTGAGGTCTTCAAGGCTCACTTGAAGATTCTTACCTCACTGAGGCCCACCAATCTAAAGCTATTATGTTGTAAAAAAAACAACCAACCAACAGAGCTGTTAAATCTATTCTGACTCATAGTGATCTTGTTTTTGTTGTTGTTAAGTGCCATTGAGTCGGTTCCAACCCATAGTGACCCCATGTAGGGTTTCTGAGGAGAAGCTGATGAACTTGCACTTCAAAAGGCTTTGCAGTCTGACATTAACCCACAGCACCACATCTTGTAAGGCAGAGTAAAGCTGCCCCCAGAGAGTTTCTAAGGCTGTATACATCTTACAGGAGCAGACTGTCATAGTTTTTTCCCTCAGAACCACTAGTGGTTTCGAACCACCAATCTTTTGGCTAGCAACCAAGCTCTTTATTATGTTGTAAACTATACTCAGTCACAACCAGTTCCCATCTCAAAATACCTGGGCCTTAAAATCACTCAGTACAACACTAAAACTTTATAAAAACCTCCTCAGTCTTACCCTCTGAGATACTGAGTATCTGTTGAGTTGGTGTTCTCTCTACTGTAGAGTTTAATAAATTTAGCTTTGCGCTATTAAGAGATGTTTTGGGTGGTCTCTTTGGGAAGCGGATATCTTAGTGGCAAACACTTGGCTAAACATTCTCTAGATATTATTAATTATTAGCATCATTGAGGAGCAAAGTGGTTCCACATGATAAGCACTGGACTGTGAACAGGGTCGCAATGAGTCAGAACTGAGTTGAGGGCCCTTATCAACAACATTAGTATCATTATGATCAGATAAGAAACACATTACTTCTAGTTTATCTATTATCACAACAAACCACCATTAGATCAGCATACCTGGCCCTAACTAGTTCTTGGAGACACAGAGATCTATGATTACTTGCCTTTGAGGAACTTGTGAATTAGGGGAGGAAACAGATAAATAAAATCAAAGTTGTAGCAGAGTGTGACTGTTGTTGTTGTTAAGTGCCGTTGAGTCGATTCTGACCCATAGTGACCTGTATAGGGTTTCCAAGGAGCAGCTGGTGAGCTTGAACCACTGACCTTGCAGTTCAAACAACTTTATAGTCTGACACATTGCCACACCAGGACAGGGATGCATAAAACAAGTTGGCGGGATGAGAAAAGGAGTCATCACTTTACTTTGGATGTAATGACACTGGACTTTCAAGAGGAGAACAGAAGGCTCACCTGGAAGAGATGGTGGTCTGGATGCTAGAGACGGAATAGTTTTTCACAAAGGAAAGCCTTTAACTGAGAAGGAACAGAATGAGCAATGGCAAAGGGCATGGGATACAACTGGGATGAATTTACAAAAACCCTATGAAGAAATTTCCATTTTTATTATCATCTCATTTTCTTCATCAGTGGAGAAGTAGAAGGATCCCAATGAGATGGACTGGCACAGTGGCAGCAGCAATGAGCTCGTTTAACAATTCTGAGGATGGTGCAGGGTTGCGCAGTGTTTTGTTCTGCTGTGCATAGTGATAGTGTTGCTATGAGTTGGAACGGATGCGATGGTACCTAACAGTAGCAACAACAACATAATCATGAGGAAAATGGAGCCACAGAGAAGTTAATTAACTTGCTCAAGATCACAGAGCTCCAAAATGGGAAAGTCAGGATTTGAACCTAGGCAGTTCTTGATCCATAAGAACTACCTTTAATGGGGTCAGGTTTCTGTTTGGGAATTATCTGGCAGCAAAGGGGAAAGAAAATACCAGGGCCTAAAACTGAGTACACAGGATGAATAAATAGTGGATCTTGATCATGACAAGCTATGGGCAACATTGCGACGTATGAGTATTCCAGAACACTTAATTGTACTTCTGAGAAATCTGTACCTGGACCAAGAAGCAGTTGTTCAAACAGAGCATGGGAACACTGAAAGATGTGCGACAAGGTTGTATTCTTTCACCATACTTATTCAACCTGTATGCTAAGCAAATAATACTAGAAGCTGGGTTCTATGAAGAAAAACATGGCATCAGGATTGGAGGAAGACTCATTAACAACCTGTGATATGCAAATGATACAACCTTGCTTGCTGAAAGTGAAGAGGACTTGAAACATTTACTGATGAAGATCAAAGAACACAGCCTTCGGTATGGATTGCATCTCAATGTCAAGAAAATAAAAATCCTCACCACTGGACCAATAAACAGCATTCTTATCAACAGAGAAAAGATTGAAGTTGTCAAGGACTTCATTCTTCTTGGATCAACTATCAAGATTCATGGAAGCAGCAGTCAAGAGATCAGATGATGTGTTGCATTGGGCAAATCTGCTGCATAGGAACTTTTTAAAGTGTTGAAGAGCAAGGGTGTCAGCTTGAGGACTAAGGTGCGCCTGACCCAAGCCATGGTATTTTCAATAACCTCATATGGATGTGAAAGCTGGACAGTGAATAAGGAAGACTGTAGAAGAATTGATGCCTTTGAATTGTAGTGTTGGAGGAGAATACTAAAAGTGCTATGGACTGCTGAAAGAATCAATAGATTGGTTTTGGAAGAGGTGCAGCCAGAGTGCTCCTTGGAGGCCAGGATGGCTAAACTTCGTCTCTCATAATTTGGACATATTGTCAGGAGGGAACAGTCGTTAGAGAAGGATGCCATGCTGGGTAAGATGGAGTGTCAGAGAAAGAGAGGAAGACCCCCAACGAGATGGATCAGCCAGGTGGCATCATTGATGGCATCGTGTGGCAGCGGTAGTGAGGTTGGCCCAGAATCAGACATTGTTTTGTTCTGCTGTGCATGGGGTCGCTATGAGTCAGTTCCAACTTGATGGAACCTGACAACAACAACAATCTTTAAAGAGCTTGCTGAAAGTTTTTAAGAATGTGATGACAAGCTGAGTGTGGATTTTGGAAAATACCAGGAAGGCAGTATCAGGTCTGAATGATGGAATATGGAAGCAGGATGACCAGCAAGGAGACCATTGAAATAGGCCAGGCCAGCAGTGATTATATCAGCAATTCAACTTCAGAATCCAGAGCAGAGGTACCCAGGCTCTCACTATTCCCAAATATTTACTCACATCTCAACCTCCAAATAAGCCGAGGGACTTCATATGACAAGACGTTCAAGCCAGCACATGGGCCCTGCTATTTTTTGTTTGTTTGTTTGTTTTAAATGTCAGACCTAACTGCTCCATCAAGAAGTTTCCTAACCATAATTGATGAGCTAGACCTCAGCAGCTGTTTACACAACTCTGTGGGCACCCACAGGAGGAGCAGTTAGAGAGTGCTGCTAAGTGACGGCATGCATTAGACTAAGACAGCCGGTGCATCACCTGTTCCTTCACATGTTATTACCTGGCTATATTAGACAACACATCTGTACTTCACTGCAATCACAGGTAGGCCAGGCACAGTGAAAGCACTATGGCTGTGATGAATGGGGACTCTGCCCATAACACCAGGGGGCTAAAAATGTTCCACAAATGGCTGCTGAATCCCTGGGACACTTTTATAATGTATAGAGAGATAAGTCCATCTCCTTCTCTCTCTCTTAATGGAGTGGTTGGAAGAATTCTGCTGACTTCCTACATTTAACTCTTAAGTGTTAACCTTTCACAACATCTAGGCTCAGCACAACCCAGAGGGGCAGATAAGCAAACAGTGGCCAAGTTCCATTTTCAGGGTTGAGGTTTCGAAGGCAGTTGTGGAAAGAAGGAATCTTGGTGGCACAGTAGATTAAGCGCTGGGAATGTCAACTGAAAGGTTGATGGTTTGAACCCACCAGCTGCTCTGTGGGAGAAAGACGAGGCAGTCTGTTTTCGTAAAGATTTGCAGTCTTAGAGGCCCTATGTAGCAGTTCTACTTTGATTCTGTGGTGTTGGATTTTGTTTGCTTCTTGTGGGCTTGATGTACTACAATCCTTGCTGCTTTACTCTTCAGTGCTTGGCAGGAGGGGTTCAAATCCTATTTGACCAGAGACTTCCTTTCTTACAGAGCTGCTGATGGTGTTCATGATGTGCTGATGACACTGACCTACAAGATGTGGTCTAGGGATAAGGTTGACCTTTGTGTACTAGACAAGGATTATATCAGGATTGTGTCTATTTCTTCTGCATAAAAAGTCAGTTCTGTTTAATTGGGTTTGCTACCCAACTGGGGTTGGCAAATATTCTACTAGGCCTGCAATACTTACAAAAGGCATGTTGTTATTATTTTAAGTACCATCGAGTCGGTTCCAACCCATAGCAATCTTCTATAGGGTTTCTGAGGAGCAGCTGGTGAGCTTGAACTGCTGACCTTGCAGTGCAAACCAACATTGCAGTCCAGCCCATTAACCCGGGATAGGCGCCACACCAGTATAGGCCTTGAATTATTGTGATCAGCAGTTGAGAATGTGAAGAGGTAGTTGGAATTTTAATGGAATCTGACTGTCTTCCTGATGGAGGAAACTCATTTCAAAAACTTAAAAGCTGCATTTCCACCCTAAAGGACAAACGAGAACACACTCCTCATCAAAACAGAAGGCAAACCCAGAGACAAGTTAGAGTATACTCAGTCTGAAGAAGAAAACACCTAACCTCTCTCTGTGCTAAAAATAAAGCAGACTCAGAAACCCTGTATAGGTTGCTATGGGTCAAAAACGACTCAATGGTACTTAACAATAACAACAACAACAAGAACGAGAGCTTTGCAAGAAGCCCTGATAGTATAGTGGATTATAAGTTGGGCTGCCAACAGAAAGGTCAGTAGTTTATACCTATCAGTTGCTCCACAGGAGAAATATGAGGGTTTATGCTCCTGCAAAGATTTACAACCTCGAAAACCTGACACAGGGTTGCTGTGAGTCAGAACCAACTCCACAGCACACAACCACTACCACCAGTGCTTTGCAGAACCTGATAGGGAAGCAGTGCTCCTCCTTAGAAACAGGGTTGGTACAGACTTACATTTACTATCTGTACTCCAAGCACTCAAACTGATTTTCAGAGAAATCGCTCCACAAATGGGAATGAGATCCTAATGAAATCCCAGAAATCTCAGCTGAGGAACAACTATAGTAAGGACATACACAAGGCCAGCAGAGATACTCAGGTGTCAGGGAATGTGCTCAGGACCTGATGTTCTCCATCATATTTGGCTAAGGGCCCACAGTAACTTAGAAGAAAGAAAATCAGAGTCTGCCTATCTAGCTAGTGGTTGAAAAGTCTCAGGAATCCTCTTGCCTGGTCGTATCTCAACTTCCAAATTGGGATCAATGATAGTACCCCCTCCTATGATATAGGAGTCCTGGTGTGGCACTATGGGATAATGCACTGGACCACAAGGTAGTTTTGAACCATGAGATCAGTGGTGCAAACTCACTAGCTGCCTCTTGGAAACCTTATACAGAAGACACTTAACAACCACCATGACCTATGGTATAATATTAAATGAGATAATGAGATGACATATTTAAAATGCTCATCATCTTGCTATACATAGCAGAAGTGCTATCAATGTTATCACTACTCTGCATCCTTTATCTTTTGTTGTAACAATGGATGCTTATGGCAATTGTTGGCTTTTTTTTTTTTTTTTTTTTTTTTAGCGTATTGCAGAGTGGCTTCCATTATTTCCAAGAAAATTTAATGACATCACTAATCTATAACTTCTTCACGTTTCATTGGAGATGGAAATCTGAGTTGGGAAATTGTGAAGTGTCTAGTATTTCCAATGAGCAAAACTGGGATAGCAGTTCCCTCTAAGCTCTTAAGGAGTTTCAGATCTGCCTGGTTTGTGTCAGTGATCCCTGTACTAGATGCTTTTTGGATACAGAACTGGTATAGTCTCGATCCAGGGTCTGGAGGTAGATGGCTGTGAGTATTTCCCTGCCAACCCTTGGTAGCAACTGCTGCTTGGAGGCAGCCAATCTTCCACAGCCCTGAACTTGGGTTACTTGTGTGAGTCCTACTCAGGTGATGCAACAAAGCAAATTGCCCATGCATTAAGCCCTATCTTCTCTGTACTGAAAGGAGGGGTGAGTAGGACCTTACTTAGCAAGAGCTGCCCATCCTAGGGATGGGGTGGTGGGTAGCAGGAGACAGGGATGGGGAGAACCGGTTGTTGTTGTTAGGTACCATTGAGCTGGAGAACCTAGAAGTCAAGTAAATGGTGGAGCAGAGCAGATAAAAGTTGTGGCCACATTCCTAACTCACACAAACTCCTGATCTCCAGGAACCTGTTCCACTGACTCTGGCTCAATGGTAGGTTGTTGGTAGATGATACAAGGCATCAGATTCACTCCTTCTCATTGTCACTTCTGCAAACATTTTAACAAGGGCAACAACAACATGAGCACTATCACCTGTTATTTCCTGGGTGTTTACATGTGTAACTCCTGTCCCCTCACCAGAGGCTTGTGAAATAACTACCATTGTTTTCTAAAACAACAGAAGCAAGATTAAGCAATTTGCAAAAAGAAATCCAGTTGGCAAGTGGGGAGCAGGATATAATCCCAAGACTGATGAATATCATAGTCCCTGCTCTTATCCAATGGACTGAGCTATTGGCATATATGGGCAACAGTTATTAAATTCTAGTCTCTCTTGGCCCTCAAACTGAGCACCTGCTGTATGTGAGTTAGAACTCTGTGGCTCAGAGAAACACTTGTCAATGGGCTGAGGTGGTCAGGGCAGATGTCATGCAGGAGATGACTCATATTCACCCATATTTCATCTTTCCCACTACCCAGAGGCAGAGGGGTAAAGGTTTTTGTCCTGGGTCTCACATCCATTAAATAACAGAGGAAGAATCTGGAACCAGACATCTGAGCAGAGACACTTAGTTCTCTCATCAAGGAGCAGTCCTTGAGGGAGACCACTAGGGATGTGTCAAACAATAGTAGAAGCAGTGACATTCTTAGATTAGTATCCCCTAGTGTGGTAGTTCATGCTGTCACCTCCTCCCTCTTGCCATGGGTCTCCTCCATAGTAATAATTCTTAGTAATATTTGTTACCAATGTTAATTAAAGACAAATATATGAAAAGTACTAAATATAAAGATTATATGACTACTAACACTTTCCATTGAATTACATTATTAGTTACAACATTATTAATAACTGAGCAGAAGCCTTTAGAAAACTTTTTTTCTTCTTCTTTTAATTGCTATCTCATTCTTAAAACAGTTATTGATAAAGGTTCGCAAATGTTATTTCTCACAACACTGTAACTAAAATACCAAGGCTATTTCTATAAAAATAATACATTCCTTGGGAAAAAAGATGAGGTTTTTCTGCTCCAGTAAAGATTTACAGCCTCAGAAACCCTGAGTAGGGTTACTATAGGTCGGAACCAACTCGACGGCACATAACAACGCCAAAGCCACACAAATTATAGACAGTCATTTGGGTGTTATTTCCTCTGACAATGTCACCCAGTGTGGTCTGTACACCCTATCCCACCCCCACACACCTTCTAGTGATACCACTGATTTGAAAGCCATCTAGTCTAAGAGGAACATAGGAGATTCTCCCTTTCTACCAAAACCAAGAAGGAAAGTCTCCAGTCTTCAGGGAGTAAGGAGGAGTTATTTGGAAAGCAGCATGAAGTCATTATAAAACAAGGTCAGTACAAGGACCTGTAGATTTCAGGCTAGACTGGAGGTGGGCATGCTTGGGGAACTTTGAGTATTGATGGCTGTGTTTCTTGTGTAATTTGTTGACCAGAACTGGACTTTCTTGTTCTACGATCTGCAGAATCAAAATGAACTCTCAATAGAGTTTGATATATGGATTACTGAATAAGTGGATAGGTGAATGAATGAAAGACTCAAAGAGCAGATGGCTGGATATTACAAGTGTATTCACATGGTTTCCTTATCACTTGCAACACCTTAGGCTGGGATCAACATCTGTTTGAAAATTATCTTTCCTGCTATAGAATGATGTGCATCTGGACAAGGAACTGCCTGCCTGCCAGCACCTGTAGTCTGTAGGATCTCAAGTGATTTCAGGAAGAGGGTGTTAGTGAATAAGAATCCTATGGTGGTGGTGGTTATGTGCCAGGGAGTCGGTTCTGACCCATAGTGACCCTGTACAGGCTGTAAATCTTTACGGGAACAGAAAGCCTCATCTTTCTCCCATGGAGCAGCTGGTAGTTTCGAACTGCTGACCTTATGGTTCACAGCCCAATTAATAACCACTCTGCTACCAGAGCTCCTTCCTTTTGGAGGATAATGCAGGGTATACTGCTGTTTTTAAGTGTTGTCAATTCTGTTCCAACTTATAGACACCTTATAGGGTTTCAGAGGAACAACAGTTTCTGCTTATACTCAGCACCACACCATACTCCAGGATATGCAGAGAGCTAGTTTAAAATCCCGGTACAGGAGGCGGAGCTTGATGGTGGCTTGGGTGGAGGTGCAGTAAAGTTTGCCATCAGAATACCAGGCAAAGCAGATGCAGGGCAGAGCTCCAAAACTCGGAACCACAGAGATAGGAATATTTAAAAGGTTCAAAGACTTATAGCTAGTGGAACTTGTAGCAAAAGTAAGAAATCACATACTTTTGAATCTGCCAGGCTCTGCGGACCAGAGCCGACGTCTTGGGTGACACCAAGCAGCAAGACCAAGTGGGGAAGCAGACACACCATGGAAAAACGCCGCAGCTACCTCGGAGCTAAGGTGGACAACATGCTTTTTCGGTTTTGCTTTGTTCTGATTTTCTTTTCTTTTTTTAGTATCTCTTCATTGGCTCCCCCTCTGTTTGTGCACCTCCATTCTGGTGACTACAGGTGGGGGTGCCTGAGTGAGTGGACACACCCTACCCTCACCACTTGTGGGTTCTTCTGCCACGCATGTGCACAGATATCTCAGCCTTGAGCTGTCCCTGAACAGTTTTGTTTATTTTTTAAATATGGGAAAGGCCAGGACAGGGGTGTAGAGAGGGAAAGAGAGTTTAAAA
>NW_006408544.1:25694711-25740325 GCF_000296735.1 Chrysochloris asiatica
TGTTGAGATGTGGGGGGTGGGGTGAGGGGAGGGAGGGGAAGGTGGAGCACAGGGTAGGGAACAGACACAGAATAGTTTGGGTGCTTGGGAATGGGGCAATATACAATATATGGAAGAACAAAGCAGATGGGAGAACAATAAGGCAGGTTTGCTAAGTGGGACAGAGGTAAATAATGATGTATGTACAACCTTGGAACAACAGGGCTCTGGGATACAGGGATTGAGACATGGTTGGAATGGGGTAAAGGGCGGAAATAATGTTAAGATGCTTGGCTATCTTTGGAATCTTGTTTTCCCTGGCATACCATTATAAAATAGACACTTGAGGGGAAGAGAAAGGAATAGCTAGAAATATCACCATAGAAAGCTTGTGAGTCTGTCTTCTGCCTATAACTGATGTTGTTGTTAAGTGCTGTCAAGTCGATTTCGACCCATAGCGACCCTGTACAGGGTTTCTGAGGCTGTAAATCTTTATGGGAGCAGACCGCATCATCTTTCTCCCGCAGAACCGCTGGTAGTTTTGAACTGCTGACCTTGACTTGCAGCCCGATTTGTAACCACTACGCTACTAAAATGGGGTTACAACATGCCCAGTGAAGGCAGCTTCCTGTGGAGCCTCTGCATTACATAAGACCATAGGTGGAATCCTGAACAGTATCCAGAATCTTCAGAGGTGGGAAATTTCCACTTAATAGGACAAGCAGACCAGCCTGGAGTGGCTAGAACAGAAGATACTTCTTGAAAGAAAGACCAGCAGGAAAATACAAAACAATAACGGCAGACCGATTACTGTAAGAACAAGCAACTTGCCTGCCCAGGAGACATCAAGGCAAGTAGTCGGGTCCCCTCAGAGCAAACCCCCTTCCAAGACTAAGACTCAACGGGAATACACGCTCTGATTGGTGACCACGTTTGTCACCAATAAGGGGAAGTGAGGGGAAAACAACAGTGAAGCTGCGAGCTAAGCCCTACAAAATTCAATAGACTCCTGTGAACTTGGGTGGAGACCTGGTTGGCCAGCAGTGTTGCAAGACCTAGGGACTCTTGGGCCCAGATTCAGTGATGTAGCCACAAAGGACTAGATTGGAGAGTGAAGCATGCAGTTGATAAGAAGAGAGAGCATATGCATAAGAACACCCACACTTGCAGATAATACCCACTTGACCTGGCTTCAATGACTGGATGATCAGAGCTCAACTAGAAGAAGAAAGAAGAGGGGGAAGAAAAGAGTAATCTAATACAATTTGAAGAACTTGACCTACATCTATGGATGCAGTAGCTCAAAAGAGGGAACAGATCTTTACAGTAAGGATCATTCTCACCCCTTCCATACACAAAGTAGACAGGGATGGTCAACTTGGACACTGGCTACCCAAAATGGGAGGTCTTCAAAGGCAAGAAGTGACTGGCTTACAAGATTTCAAGAAGGAATCTAGATCCAGAGGGCATTGAGGAAGGTAGAATCTCCACTGAGTAGTATCCATTCTGTCTATGTGGGGCTGATTAAAGGAAATGCAGATAGGTCTCTTGTGATACAATAGTGAATAATTGTTATCAGGACTGATTGTGAAGGTTGGAAATATAAAGTTAGACGTTTTGTAGCAAGGAGGGGAGTGAATAACTTTGCAGTCTATGAGTGGAGGTCCCTGGGACCATCAAGGGGGAAGAGTGGAGAGTGGGACCCTACCCAGAGAAGCAGTGATGCCAGAGATGGAGGCAGAGATGTTGATGTGGAGAGATGTAGAGGCTGGAGACTTTAGACCCAGAGAGGGAGAGGGGCTGTGTGCTGACAACCAGGGGTGGTGGGCAGGCGTCTTCCCTCTGGTTGGTTGATGATGCATGGAATGGGATTGTAACCATGGCAATGAAACGATATATGATAGGATGAGTGTAAAACTAATGTTCTCCCATGTAAACTATCACATAATTCACACACACACACACACACAATCCCAGTACAAATCACTGTGATGTGCAGTTACTTGCATTTCAGTATCCTCATCTGTGAAATGCAGATGAAAACTTCTGCCTTATTTAGCATTGGTGGCTGTGTGCTGTGGAGTCGGTTCTGACTCATAGCGACCCTGTACAGAGTTTCCTAGGCTGTAAATCTTTACGGGAGCAGAACGCCTCATCTTTCTACCGCGGAACAGCTGGTAGTTTCGAACTACTGACCTTGCAGTTTGCAGCCCAATTCGTAACTACTATGCTACAGGTGGAGTCAAATAAGGGAGAGACAGAGGGTAAACTGTGAAGTGTTGTACTCCTGTAAGGCAGCTTCAGTAGCACCTGCAGTTCTGGCTAGTCCTGGGCCAGGCCCAGGAGGAATAGATTGCAAAATGTCAGAATGGTGCAGCAGCCAGCAGATCTGAGGCTCATCAGCAATGGGACCCAACACTCTGATTTGTCATGTAAATGGCACTGCTGGAGAGAGTACTCTGGAAGATCAAAGGAAATAAATCCTTAAGTCTTCCACCTGCTTACATTCCCTTGCCATTAAATCTGGAGAAAATAAACTCACAGTGCAGGAAGGTATAAGTACTCCTAAGGATAGTTTAGCAGATAGAAAAATTCATCAGCACCAGTGTGTGAGGTGAGCCAGCCTCAAGGTAGGGTCAGCTCTCAGAAGCCCAGCGAGCAGTGAGGTTTGCTCCTAGACCACAGCAAGGTGAGGGTGGAAAAGAACTGGAGAGACTGCCTCAAGGTCTGTATTCCAGGAGAGAGGGGAGACTGGGCCTGAGTCAATGCCTTTTCTGTTATGACAGATCTCTGGACAAACAACACTTCATGGATGCAGGATCTTTGCAGAGGGTTCTGTGCTTTGATTAAAGCTCTGATGTTGCTGTCTTGAAATCTTTAATAAAAGAGTTGCCTTTGAGTCCACTCTGACTCCTGGTGACCTTGTGCATGACAAAGTAGAATAGTACTCCATAGGGTTTCCAGTGGCTTTGCTTCCCAGCTGTCTCTGGGTGAACTTGAACCTTCAGCATTTCAGTTTTCAGCTGAGTGCACTAACTGTTTGTATCAGAGGCTTCCAAGCAAAGATAAGAGACTTGTCATATGGACCACCATTGAGTTGATTTTTAGTCACATGACCCTATAGGACAGAATACAATCTCCAAATACGATTTCCAAATCTATAAATCGTTTTGTTCTGATGCGGGGCTGTGGGTTTCTGTGTCAGATTGCAAAGCCATTTGAACTGCAAAGTCGGAGGATCAAGCTCACCAGCTGATCCTCACAAACCCTATACAGGGTCACTATGGGTCAGAACCGACTTGCCGGCACTTAACAATAACAACAACAACAAATCTTTAGGTGCTCAGACAGCCACATCTTTCTCCCATGCAGTAGCTGGTGGGCTTAAAACAGCGACCTTGAGGTTAGTAGCCCAACCTAACCCACAACACTCTCAAAGCACTCCTGTTAAGTGCCATTGAGTTAGTTCTGACTCACAGCAATCCTGCATAGGGTTTCTGAGGGCAACTGGTGGGTTGAACCTCTGACCTTGTGATTTGTAATCCAGTGCTTATCCTACAGTGCTATACTGGGGCTCCTTAAGAGACTGGTAATGTAGAAAGACAAATGACTAGCTTGAGGGATTGAATTTATAATGCCAACCCTGCAAACTTCACTGGTAATCAACCTGAACTTTCAGAGGGCCAAACCTCACAGCAAAAGATCAATTTCGTTCTTCACTTTTCCATAAAACCCTTTACTTTTAAAAGATGTGGGATGTACCTGATCTTAAGTCTCAACTTCCCTTAACTCTTACTGATCCTTTTTTGTCTCACTGAGGCAGGGTAGAAAATGAGGGGTCCACATGAGACCTGGTATACTTCCCCAAATCTATTGCAAAAGCAGTTTAGTTCTCTGTATGTAAGAAGTAGTCAAATTATTGCAAATGTCTAGTCAATTCCAAATGTCACCAGCTACCAGTAAACAACAAAAAGCCAGCTACATTCAAGACTGGATCATTTAAAATATAATTATAATAAATGATTTAAAGGAGCTCTTTTAATTACTGCTACGTATCAAAGCCTCAGGAAGGCATTACAGAAGAATTGTTTTCTATTGTAACTGCATAAATTTAAATGCCATTAACTTCCTATCTGTCATTCATTTCTCTTCTACTACATTGATCTCTGTATCAGGGAATTCAATGTTGCCCATTTCATTTGGGGATTTCATGGTTTTGACTTAGGAGGAGCTTTGTTTACAACCTTTCAGTTCCCAAATGCCATGTCTATTTTCATGCATATTTTGATAGACCAACTAAAGACAAAAACCAAGGAAAAACCATGGAGACTAAGTCAAGGAATTGAGAGAACAAGTTTCCACTCCTGACTCAGCAAGATGTATCACCTATCTGGGTCTCAGTTTTTGCATCTATAAAATGGGAGTAAGGATAAGTCCTGTCCCAGCCTATCTCCTTGGAATTTTACAGGGTTAAATGAAAGATGGGAAAGGATTTTATAAGTCATCCATTCATTTATCCAATCAGTAATTCACTCAATAATTATTTAATGAATATTACTATATGTTAGCATCTAAGATATTAAAACAACTAAGACAATGCTTCTCTAGTAGGAAATTTACTGTAGAGTGGGAAAAGATAGACAGTGAACATATTTCTTTGGGATAGATGTGCTCTTTCCTGTTCAGTTCAGTTGGAAAATTTCCTGATTTTATATTCTCTGTAGAGAAAGAAACAACTGCTTAGTCGTAAAAAAATCAATTCAATCTTGTGTCTTGAACCTTTGTTCACACAAATAGCAGCTTATATGGCTCTCTTTCTGGACACTTGTTTGGAATGCTAAATATTCAGACATCATCATAATTAATCCTCCTGTCAGAAGAAAAAAAAAGAAAAAGTTGCTTCTTAACAACTGCTATTTCCAGTCTCCTCTAAAGGCACTGTCTGAACTTAGGATTAATGCACTTCTAGGAGAATGAAATCAACCGGATGTGGAGAAGTGATGGTCTTTTGGATTCTCAAATAAACATTTCTCAGAGGGACCTTTCAAGTCCTCATGGAATTTCATGGTGATACATTCAAATGCCACCCATCTGTACAAATATCAATATCTAAGTTGGAAAAAAAACCACATACATTTTTCAAAGTGTGCTATCAGAAAAGTGCATTAGTGTCTCCTCTCATCGATTGCTATATACTGCCTTATAAAAATGGTTCTTGGGCTACCTTGGAATGCTGAGATGACAGGAACCACATAACACCAATATAGTTTTAAGCATTTGAGTTGTTTCCTTCCCCCTTCCAATGACAAAGTTAAGATTGGTGTTCAGAGCTGCCAGAAAACAAGGGTAAACCATAAAGAGACAGAATCCGCAATGATGCAAAAGACCTTCAACCCAAACTCCCATTATGACTGTGAAGACAGAGATGATTCTCCAGAGTTGTTTTGACTTCTTAAATATCTGGATCAATGTCCGGAGGGAGTCATCTAACATTCAGAAATTGAAGCATATGAGAGGAAAATGCATTGGAATTAGAATCAGGATTTCTGGACTGAGTCCAGATCCAGCTGCTTCTTAGTTATGCAGACTTGGAAAAAGCATTTCACCTATTTGAGAATCAGTCCTGTGAACTACAAAGTGGGGCATGAGACACATATGTTAAAAATCTAATAGCATGAGTAGAACTTTATGAAGCAAGTTATTATGATTTGTAAGAAAATAAAAGGACAAATCCAGGTGAAATGAGGTGGACTGGTATTCTAAATTTATTTAATACCTTTTATTGTCTCCTTCCTGTTTCTTTATCCTTCTCTCTCTTCCTCCTTCTTTCTTTCTTCTCTCCAATGTATACTTACTGAGTGCTTACCATGTGTAAGCATCATGGGTTATGCATTGGGCTGCTATCCACAAGGAGAAAGGAGAGACTTTTTGCTACTGCAAAGATTTACAGCCTCAGAAACCCTGTAGAGGGTCCCTTTGGGTCAGAACCAACTCAATGGCACATAACCACCACCCTGTATAAACAATACTGCTAGAGGTAGTTGAATTATTCAGGCTTCCAACATAAAACAGGTGGTTCATTCAAATGAAGTAATTGAGGATAGTTCAGTTATGAAGAAACAATTTGTCAAGGTTTAGACAGGATTAAAGAAAACTTACGAGGGAAAGTGGAGCACTCTGGTGTAACAACAGTGTACCACCTTTAAGTCTGAGATGGAAGGAACAAGATTATTTTCCAGAACTAAGAGAGAGATGCAGCTGTAATAGTAGCTATAGAAAAGGGTTTCTTGATAGGAGCAAAAGTCACAAGACTAAGTATACTGATCCATCTATCTTTCTGATATATCTGGTTTCCTGTTGGTGACTCCCATTGGCAAAATCCAACTCGACACCAGAAAACAATGGTGGTTGTAAGGACATTGATGAAGTTCCCTTGAGCTCTGTGGCACAAAGTCATATGGACAAGGGTGGAGTACAGATCTGATGAGGCCATCATAGAGGATTCTCACATGAAGAAAGGTAGAGAACAGATCTGAAGAGGCCGACATAGAATACTCCAGTGCCAGCGTGGTGAGTGGTTTAGAGCATGGATCCTAGGACCACTCACTTGGCTTGCATTGAATTTTCATTCTACTGCTGTGGGAACTTGCATGAATCACTTATGCTTTATATGACACAGTTTCCTGAGACATCAGTTGCTTAATGATTATAGCAAAAGTATTCTCATAGATAAGGATTAAATCTATCCATAAACCACCTTGAACAATGGCTGGCTGTATTACGCATTCCCTCCTACTATATCAGCTCTTGTGTGAATAACGAGCTCTCAGAAATATCTTTACCTGAAACCCACACGGGGCGGCTGCCTTCTTAATGTTTTTATTTCTTACTCCCTGACATGGCCCTGTGATGTGACCATTCTGAGGAAGGGAAGATAATAGGGAAAAAATAGTAAGGAAGAAGTAAACGATAATTCTATTCTGTTCACTCTTCAAACAATCCTGCTGCAAGTCTTGTCTTCACAACATCAGGATCTATGAGATAAGTTTCTTTCACAGATTTTTCTTTTCTTTTTGAGGTTGGATAACAAGAAATGAAGGAAAAACAAGATTAATGTGTTTGATTGACATGGTGTTGGTGAAGAATACACCATCAATGTCAAAAGAACAAACAAAACAAACTTGAATACAACCAGTATGTTCCTTAGAAGTGAGTATGGCAAAACTTCAGCTAACTGACTTTGGGCATATCATCAGGAAATTGATAGAAAAGTAAAGTTTGGGTAAAGTAGAAGACCTAAGAGAATGAGGTAAACGCTCTGTGAAATGGATGAATGCAGTTAACTGGAAAAATGCACTCAAGCATGATAGTAGCACAGCACTGGGAAATATCTTATTCTCTTATACCTAAGGGTGCTATGAGTAGGCGTCAATTTGATGGCAACAAATAACAACAAAAGTCCCCATCTACTTCAATCCCTAAGTAAAGGCACCAGAGCAGTTCATCCTAAAGAGTTAGCTGAAAGTCTTCCTCAATCCCAAGTCTCATATTCTGCTTTGGATCCTCACAAACTCTCAGCTGTGTCTTCCATAATCATCTACCTCCTTGTCTTGGGAAAAAACAAACTAATAGTTGAAGGATGTGGGAAAGGAGCCCTTGGTTAGAAGTCCGAACTGGGTTCAAATCCCAAGTCCATTCTTTTTGAGGTATGCAACCTTGACCAAATGTCAATTACTCCTTTCATGGGTGATTCCTTAGTTCCGAAGATAGAAAACAGGGGTTAAGTATTAGTGACCTTTTCTGAATGTAAGAAAGAACATTAAGTCCAAACTAATAATAATCATGAGCCAAATCATGAACAAGGATCTGGATTATATCTCAGTTCAGATATTTGTGAGCAATTTGACTATTCACTACGAACATCACAAGTCAATGTGTGTTGCTGGACTGCAATTTCCTCATTTGAAAACTATCTCATACCTAGCTTGTGTGGCATTGTGGGTTAATGCGTTGGAGTGTAAGGTCAGTGTGAACTGCAAGGTTAGCGGTTCAAGCTCACCAGTTGCTCCTCAGTCACTATGAGTTAGAACTGACTCCATGGTACTTAACAATAACAATAAACAGGCTTACAGAAAGTAAAAGTGCTTTGTAAATTGCTAGACACATTAGAGGAATGATTTATTATACCATGTTCTGATCTCAAATGCTAATCACACTAATCAGAAATCAGTTTTTTCTCTCTTCCCTTCCTTTCTTGTACACACACACACACCCGTCAACCACTGTTCACATATTGTTTATGTGGCTCTATTAGTAGGATGCAGTGGGATAAAAGCCAGGAATTGGCATTTTTTGCCACTCGTTACTTTAGTCCACACCCTGGCAGCACCAAGTACATTCTTTCATTATTTATAGTCAAGAAACTTCACATAATCGTTCAAGTTCAAAATTTGAATAGATTGCTAGACAGCTTGTTGAATTATTTATTTTAACAGGCTTATTTCTGTATTGGATAATTTCTTCCATGTGCTTCCACTATATCAATAACGGGAGGCAATTATTGATTTTTCTAAAGCCATTAGGTTCAATGAATTGTTCAATTAGTTTTACAAATTTCAAATCGAGAAAGATGCAAGATTGCCACTCTTGGCGGTTAGAAACAACTTTCTAAAACAGAGCCTAATGCCCTAATTTGTAAAATGCACTAGGTAAATGGGAGCAGTAGACCCAGTATCCATATCACAAGTCACATCATTCCTGCTCAGGTTTCACTGTGCTGCTGTATAGATGTTATGGTTAGGAGCTGTCAGCTGATATGTATTTGTGATACTATTTACCCATTAGTGCTGTCAAACTCATAAACCTAGATGGCTAATAAACACACAGTGACTCTAAAGGATAAATATGAATGGATAATTCCATGCCTACTTCTCCAAAATTTTTGACAGTTCTCCATTTTCTACATAATGCAGTTCAAACTCTTTCACATAAATCTGAGGTCCTTTATAAACATGTCTCTGCCTTCTTTTGCTTCATATGCCTGGATTCTCTGGAGCACACACGTCAGACATGACCAGACCAGTATCCAGTGTGAACCCAACAAACATTTTCCTGATGCCTAGAATGTCCACAGGCTCGAATGTCCTCCAATCTCTCTCCCTTACTGTCTTTTTCACATGGTAACAAGGCTGGAAATTGTAACACAACACACAACTTCCTGGACTCCAGTTACACATGTACTAACTACACATAGCCATATATTGAACATATCATTCACTATTTTTTTTTTTTTCAAATGACACTCTTTAATACTTAAATATCAACTCCAGCTTCATCCATCAGGCAAATCATAGGTTTAAGATTCTAATCATATTTTTTATTGTTGATAAGTGCTGTTGAGACTGTTCTAACTAATAGAGACCTTGTATAGGGTTTCTGTTGGGCAGCTGGTAGGTTTGAACTGTCAACTTTGTGGTTTGAAGCTCAGTGCCTATCCTACAGCATCACACTGTATATATTAAATCAGATATATGTTGTTGTTGTTGTTTAGTGCCGTTGAGTCGGTTCCGACCCATAGCGACCCTGTACAGGGTTTCCGAGGGTGTAAATCCTTACGGGAGTAGAAAGCCTCATCTTTCTCCCACGGAGCGGCTGGTAGTTTCGAACCGCTGACCTTAAGGTTCGCAGCCCGATTCGTAACCACTACGCTACCAGATCAGATATATAGTAATTAAAATAATGTATGTTCAACAATGAACCACATTATAAAAACAACAACAACAACAAAAAACTACCTCACATACTACTGGTGATCATGCATTTGCAAATATTGGGGTGGTAGATAACATTTTGAATGTAAAGTGTAACATGCTCAGCTATTAATGGGAAGGTTGGGGATTTAAATCTATCCAGAGAAGACTTGAAAGAAAGGCCTGGTCATCTACTTCTGAAAAAACAAGCAACAAAACCTAGTTCTACTCTACCACATATGGGGTTGCCATAAGTCATATAGACTGAACAGGAACTGGTTGGTAGATAATATCTCAAGTTCTGGAGACAAGTTTAGATTTAAAACCTCGCCACTTACTAGCCCTGTAATCTTGGGCAAGGTACATACATGGGTTATACCGTGGTTTGCTGTTGTTATTGTTGTTAAGTGCTGTCGAGTTTGTTCCAATTCATAGCGACCCTGCAAAGAGTTTTCAATGAGCATCTGGTGGGTTTGAACCACTGACCTTGTGGTTATCCGAGAGTGCCACATCAGACCTCAGTTTAAACATTTGTAACATAGAGATCTGAATAATACCTACATCAGAATATATAAAAATAAAATAAGAGAATACTTGTAAAGTGCCTAGCACAATGTACCAAAATAAAAATTAAACCCAGATACCATCCAATTAAGTCTGAGTCGGAGTTGACCTGTGCTCCATAAGGTTTTCAATGGCTGATTTTTCAGTAATAAATCACCAAGCTTTTCTTCTGAGAAGCCTTTGAGTGGACTCTAATTTCTATCCTTCAAATCAACAATTAAGCTTATAGTTCTCAAGAAACACTATTCTTATGCCCAGCTTCACAAATGCTTACGCAGAGTTTTATAACCTCTGAGTGAGTACACAATTATTAGGCGCAAGGGTTCAGGTGCTGGACTGCTTGGGTTCAAATTCTGGTTGTTGAATAACCTTAGACAAACCATAAAGTGCTCAATGTCTCAGCATCCTCATAGAGGATGGTCATCTATACACTGCAAGCACTATACAGATGTCAGTGATAGCAATGATGTAGAAAACTGGCAGAGAAGTTAATACACAAGTGAATCTGTAAAAGGGAGCATGCTGACTCCATACAATAAGCACAGACTGTGAATCACAAGATCCGAGGTTTGAACCTGCCAGCTATTCTGCAGCAGAAAGATGAGGCTTTCTGCTCTTGCAATGATTTACGGCTCCGGCAACTCTATCTAGGGTGATTGTGAGTCAGAACCTTCTCCAAGGCACTTAACAACAACAGCTATCAGTAATAAAGTGAGGCGAAGGTAAATAGATTTCCACTGGGATTTTATACACAAACATTTGAGTGTAGACAATTACAGAGACTAGAAGCAGAGAAAGTGGTTAACCATGTGTTAGCCAAGCAGGAGGGAGGGAAGCAGAGTTCTATGAAGGAGGTGACACTTAAGGCTGGTTTTGAAGACTGAGCTGGGATTGCAGATGATTCCTTCTGGAAGACTTCCCTGATTCCTCAGGTACTCTTAACAGCTACTTCTTACTGCTTGAGGGGCAAAGATATCTGATGGACATTTATCTATGAATGCTGACAAAATAATCCATAATAGTGCTTGAGACATACTTATAGAAAGCAGCTCTGGTAGCGTAGTGGTTATGAGTCAGGCTGTTAACCTTAAGGTCAGCAGTTAGAAACTACCTGAAAGATGAGACTTTCAGCTCCAATAAAGATTTACAGCCTCAGAAACCCTATGCAGGGTCACTATGAGTTGGAACCGACTCCACAGCACATAACCATCACATATTTATGTTGTTGTTAAGTGCTTCCAAGTTGATTTTGACCCATAGCGACCCTGTATAGGGTTTCCAAGGAGCAGCTGGTGAGCTTGAACTACCAACCTTGCAGTTCAAACAGCTTTGCAGTCTGGCACATTAACCCACGGCACCATGAATTCACTCTCTTCACCCAGTCTAATCCCCTCATTCTTAAACATAATTATTTCTACTTGCTCTCAACTATCCTATTTTTTTCCCCACAGAACCATGCTATTTTATAATATTAATAATAATAAAAGCTAACATGTACCACTTGTCTGTCAGTTTGGCATACTGTGATGGCTTATGTGTTGCAGAAAGATGTTTACTTATGCTTTATGGACTATGCAAAGGCATTTGACTGTGGGAATCCCAAAAAACTGTGGATAACATTAGCAAACTGGTGTGGCACTGTGGGTTAATGCAATAGACTGCAAACCCATTTGAATGGCAGGGTTGGTGGTTCAAGCTCACTAGCTGCTCATCGGAAACCTTACGGAGGGTCGCTATGGGTCGGAACCAACTCAATGGCACTTAACAACAACAGCATTACAAAGAATGGGTATTCCAGGACACTTAATTGTTTTTCATTAGAAGCTAAATCTCTGGTACTAGCAGAGTCACCATGGTGGACAGGTTTCAGCTAAGCTTCTAGACTAAGAGAGACAAGAAAGAAGGAGAGGTCACTTCTGAATAGTTAGGAAGAAGGAGAGGCAGACATTTGACTTGTCAGGTATTGTTGTTGTGTGCCGTGGAGTCGGTTCCGACTCCTAGCGACCCTGTACAGGGTTTCCGAGGCTGTAAGTCTTTACAGGAGCAGAATGCCTCATCTTTCTCCCATGGAACAGCTGGTAGTTTCGAACTGCTGACCTTGCGGCTTGCAGCCCAATTCGTAACCACTACACTACCAGAGCTCCTTAGGTATAGTGCTGAAAAATGAGCCCCTCAGGTTGGAAGGCACTCAAAATATGACTGCTGAAGAGCTGCCTCCTCAAAGTAAAATCGACCATAATGACATAGATTGAACAAAGCTTTTAGGACCTTCATTTGCTCATAGGACACAACTCAAAACAAGAAGAAATAGTTGCAAACATCCATTCATGGGTCAGACTGGGGAATGAATGAAATATGAATCTAGGGAAATTAGAAGCTGTCAAAAACAAAATGGAATGCATGAAAGCCAATGGTTATGAAACTGAAGAATTCTATCAATGTCTTCATCTTGAAATTGATCCAACATATACTCAAGAAGCATTGATAATTACTGATTTGAATGTAAAAGTTGGAAACAGAAAGGATTGGCAGGTAGAAATTGTGGCCTCAGTGATAGAAACGATGATAGATATCAGACCAAAGGCTTATTTCCTGCAAACATCTTTTTCAACAACATCAATGGCAACTATACATGTGGACTTCGCCAAATGGAATATACAGGAATCAAACTGACTTCATCTGTGGGGAGATAAGATGGAGAAACTCAATATTGAAGCTAACACAAGACTGGTGGCAGACTGTGGAACAGACCATCAATTGCTCATATGCAAGTTCAGGCTGCAACTGGAGGAAAATTGAAACAAGTATACAAGAGCCAGAATATGACATTGAGTATATCCTACCAGAATTTAGAGACCATCTCAAGAACAGATGTGATGTAGTAGGTACTAATGACCAAAGATCAGAAGAGTTGTAGAGTGATATCAAGAATATCATCCATAAAGAAAGCAAAGATTCATTTAAAAGACAGGAAGAAAAAAAAAAAAAAAAGAAAGACCAAAGTGGATGTCAGAAGAGACTCAGACACTTGCTTTTGAACCTAGGCTTAAGCAACTGGAAGAAATGAGAAAGCAAAAGAGAAGAACAGAACATTTCAAAGGACAGTCCAAGAAGCAAAGTTATAATGCAACATGCTAAGATGTGAAGTTAGAAAAGCAAAGGGGAAGAATATGCTCAATATTTTTCAAGCTGAAAGAATTGAAGAAAAAATTCAAGCCTCAGGTTGCAATACTTAAGGAATCTATGGTGGAGTCCTGATGTGGCCCTGTGGATAAGCACTGGACTGCAAGATTGTTTGAACTACAGGGTTGGTAGTTCAATCCCACCAGCCACTCCTCAGAAACACTATTGTTGTTGCTAAGTGCCATCAAGTCAGTTCCAACTCATAGCGACCCTGTATGGCATTTCCTAGGTGCTGCTGGTAAATTTGAACTGCTGACCTTGTGGTTCAAACCAACTTTGCAGTCCAGCATATTAACCCACAATGCCACACCAGAAAACACTATTGCTGTTGTTGTTAAGTGCTGTCGAGTCAGTTCCGACCCATAGCAACCTTGTACAGGGTTTCCAAGGAGCGGCTGGTGAGCTTGAACCACCGATCATGTGGTTCAAATGACTTTGCAATCCAGCGCATTAGCCCACAGTGCCATACCAGGACTCTAGTATACAGAGTGGCTAAAGTTGGAATTGACTCAACAGCACTCAACAACAACACTTAGTTGTGCTCATGTGTAACCTGTACATAAACCAAGAGACAGTTGTTCAAACAGAACAAGAGTATACTGACTGGTTTAAAATCAAGAACACTTCTTTCTTATTCACCATTCTTATTCAATCTGTATGCTGAGAAAATAATCTTAGAAACTGGAGTGTATGAAGAAGAATATGGCATCAGGTTTGGAGGAATACTCATTAACAACCTGCAATATGCACATGACACAACTTTGCTTGCTGAAAGCAAAGAGGACTTAAAATACTTACTGATGGAGATTGAAGACTACAGTCTTCAATATTGATTACACCTCGATGTAAAGAAAAAAAAATCCTCATAACTGGACCAATAAATAATATCATAACAAAAGGAGAAAAGATTGAAGTTGTCAAAGACTTCAATTTGCTTGGATACACAATCAACACTCATGGAAGCAGCAGTCAAAAAATCAAATGAGGTATTGCATGGGGCAAGTCTGCTGCAAAATGCCTCTTTAAAGTGTTAAAGAGCGAAGATGTCAGTTTGAGGACTAAGGTGCCCTGAACTCATGCCATGGTATTTTAAAAAAAGTTTTTATTGTGATAGTTTACAGACAAGATCATTGGTTTTAAAAGTTTTTATTGTGATAGTTTACAGACAAGATCATTGGTTTTACATTCAACAAACCATAGCCTTTGTTTCATCTCAATGATTGATGCCTCCTCCCTGTAACAGCAGCTATCTGACTTCCTCCTTCTGGGTCCTATTTCCATTCCACCCACCATCCTGTCCCTTTCTCAACTTTATCCTTAAGTAAATGCTGCCCTTTTGATTTTGAACTATTGACCACTCCATGGTGAGTATATCTTAGTGTTGTTGTGCCCTCTTACTTACCTATCTACTGGTTGGCTGAAAATTGGGCCATGAATGTAAGTTCCTTTCCAGTTCTGACTGGTGGTTGAGGACCACAGTTTCAGCTTCCCCTAGTCTCTTTCTGACAAGTAAGCCTACTTATTTTTATATAATTTTGAGTTTTGTTCCATATTGTCTCCCATTTTATCCAGGACCTTCTAATGTGATCCCTTTCAGAGCATTGGTAGTGGTAGCTGGGCACCATCTAGTCCTTTTGGTCCCAAAATCGTGAAGACTGATGTTCACATGTTCCATTAGTCCATTGGACTAATGGATTCTAAGCATCTTCAATTCTAAATACTCTTGTATCTTGTGCACTTGAAGAGACCAATATTTGTACCTAAGATGGCTGCTCATAAGCTTTTAAGATCCCGGATGCTATTCACCAAAGTAGGATATAGAACATTGCCTTTGTGGACTATGTTATGCCACTTGCCCATGGTGTCCCAAAGGCCCAGCGAGTCAATGTTTTAAGAAGCTTGATCAGATCTATGACGTTTTCATTATTTTGCCCACTGTAAGCTCCACCACATTCAGAGTAGTGTTTGCAGCAAAAGTAAATACCCATGTACGAACATCCTCTTTCAAACCCTTATGTATCTGTGAGTATACTTCCAGTCTTCCTCCCAGACTGACTCATTGAATAAATAAGACCATAGAAGAACTGATATTATTTGTATTATGTTGTTGGTAAAGAATATTGAAAATACCATGGACTGCCAGAAGGATAAATACATGTGTCATGGAAAAAGTTCAGATATAAGTGAGGATGGTGGGACTTCTCCAGCATTTTGGACATGTTGTCAAGAGGAACTAGTCCCTGGAAAAGGATATTATACTTGATAAAATGGAGGGTCAGCAAAGAAGACGAAGACCACAAGGAGAGTGACACAGGGACAACAACAATAGACTTAATCCTAACAATAATAACAATAATTGTGAGGCTATCACAGGACTGGGCAGTGTTTCCTTCTGACTCTGAGTTGGAACCGACTCAACAGCACCTAGTAACAATAATAAGATGAATTGGGCTGGTTTCCTATTTGCTGTATATTTTAGACACTTCATTGTATCCTGTGAGGTAAATACTACGATTTCCCTTTTATATATAAATAAACTGAGGCTTGGAGAGCTGAGGTAACTTTAAAGAAATTAACCACTGGTCTCACACATTGCATGTCTGTCCCCAAGTGCAACCACTATGCCACCCTGTCTTGAAACATGCCCCAATTTAAGTTCTATTCCATGAGGAAAATGATTTTCATTTCCTAGGCAGGACTGTTTTCATGGAGGCACATTCATTTCTAAGATGAAGTGGGAAGAAGGGGTGAAAGCAGACTGCTTCTGGAGTTTGGTACAGGCTTTTGTTGTTGTGAAGTGCTGCCCAGTCAGTCCTGACTCATAGAAGCCCTGTATAGGGTTTCTGAGGAATGGCTGATGAGCTTGAACCGCTGACATTGCAGCTCAAACTGCCTTGTAGTCCAGAACATTTGTGTGCTATGCAAAGAGTTTACAGAGACAGAGGCAGTGTTCCCAGAATTAAACTTTCTAGTCTCCACTGGTGTTGCTGTTGTTAAGTGCCATCAAGTTGATTTCAATTCATAATGACCCTGTCTAAGGTTTCCAAGGAGCAGGTGGTGGGTTTGATCCGCTGTCTTGTAGTTAGCAGTCCAGTGCTTATCCTACAATGCCACACCAAGACTCCTGTAGCTAGAGAAATATTGTGGTGATGATTCAGCCTGCCTCAAGCTCAGCTGGACATGGTTAATTAGGGTTGAAGACATCCAAGATCTCAGATGAACTATTTGATAATCAGAGAATTATTCAGGTTTAATCTGTAATAATCTGAGGTGAAGTTAAATAGATTCTAATCACCGTTAACATTTCTGTGATATGATTTTCCTAAAATAATACGTATCACATCTTCACAGGAGCAGTAATCCTCTATGTGGTTCATGGGGAGGAGGCACAATCACCTGGAGAATGTTAGAAGGTGAAAAAGTAAGTAGGACAAGGAATATTTCACTGTGGAGAAACTCATGTTCCTGTTAGCTGTGTTCTCTGACCCTGAGATGATAGCCACTTAGAATAGGAAGAGATTTCTTTGGGCTTCAGCATCCACTAAGGTGACATTTCAGACTCAGAGCATTGGCCTCTCTTATTTTCCAGATGAGGACATCAAGGTCCAGAAAGAAGCAGGCAGTGGCGTGTAAAAAAAAAAAAAAAAAAAAAAAATTGAAAATAGATCACACGGTTAGTTTAGAAACAAGCAGTCAGAAGTTAATAATGAATGAAGGAAAAAAATAGCTGTCTATCAAAATGTGGAGTTGAAAGGGAACAGGGTAGTAGAAAATCAGACCAGTCCCTCTGACCTTGGATGGGATCACTGAGATCTAAATGGAAGGGACCATGCAGCTCTTGCAAAATGCTGAGCCCCATGTCACTGTCCTACTTTGATGATAAGACATGGAAATGCGTGTCTGATGTGTTTTGGGGGCAGGAGGACGGAAGGGCTGCCCTGAGGATGATACTATGGAAACATACAAATTTATGCTTGAGTACTTGAGAACTTCTTGGCCTCTCCAATGATCCCCCTCTTGACAGCAGAGAAAACAGTAACTACACATGTAATTCTATTGAAATTGTTTTCGTTGTTAAGTGCCTTCGAGTAGGTTCCAACTCATAGTGACCCTGAATACGGTTTCCAAGGAGTGGCTGGTGGGTTTGAACTGCTGACCTGTCTGTTCCAAACTGATCTTGCAATCCAGTGCATTGACATCACTAAAACAGAAGGATGGAGGTTTTATGGTGTATGTATGGGAGCAATCCTGAGGTAGGAGTTTCAGAAAGGCCTCCCTGAGGGATGATGTTTTTAAGACTGAAATCTGGAGGAGTGGTAGGATTTAGAATAGTATGGGGTGGGAGGGAAGGAGGAAGGAAGGTTCCTGGGTGGCACAGTTTGTGTTCTACTAATAACCTGAAGGTTGCAGAAGAAAGGTCTGGTGATCTGCTTCTGTAAAGATCATAGCTAAGAAAACCCTATGTAGCAGTTCTACCCTGTAACATTTGGAATCACCATGACTTGGAATTGAGTTGATGGATTGAGTTTTACTGGGGGTGGGGTGGGGTGGGAAGCCTAAGCAATCTGGGATAGTATTTGGACAAAGAAAACCTGTGTAAAGATGTGGAATCAAGAGGAGCATGAATGTCTGTCAAGAGGATCCCAATACCAGAGGTGAGAGTAAATGCTATGTCTTTGTATTGTATACCGCTGTATAAAAGCGCGTACATATTCTTCAGAAGATACATTAGCTATTGTTGTTATGTTCCAACTCACAGTAACCCCATGTGACAGGGCAGAACTATCTTGTAGGTTTTCTTAGCTGTAACTTTTACAGAAGTTGATTTACAAGTCTTTCTCCTATGGAGATGCTGGGTGAGTTTGAATGATCGACCTTTTGGTTACAAGCTGAGCACTTCACCAATAGGGCTCACATTAGCTATCAGTCATATAAACAATTAATTCCATGTTAGTTCTTTATTAATTCACAAGTGCTCCTTTTGTGGTTTCTATGGGGTCCTGAGTTTAAAGAGCCTCTTGAAGTATTAAGAAAAGATATCTTGACTGAGGTCACCCAGTGGCTATTCATGTGAACTACTTATATATCTATCACCCTTGAGAAAATGCTTAGGCTGGGCCCGTGGGTATTTAGCTAGGTCAAGCCTGACACAGAGAAACAGACTAAACTACTGGGCAACATTCAATGCGATTGTCAGACTGGTCCAGTGAGAATTAGTAGATGGTCTACCAAGGATTTCAGTCCACGCAGATAGCCTCAGCATACCTCTGGATACCAGAGAACCACTTACCAGAGTATTTTCTAAGATCTCCAAGTCTATAGGGGTTTTTGGACGATATACGTGAATCTTAAAGTACTGCCATGCAGATCAAGAGAGATAATTTGACAACATTCAGCAATTACATTGGTATCTACATATAAGTAGATGCTGTTCATTTTATATCTTCAGAATTGGCACCATTTTAAGTAGCTAAGATTTAAGAATCAGAAAGGCTATTCTGGCTGAAGTCACAAAGAAAGATGAAAAAAGAAACAGTGATACTTAGACATTGGCTACCTAAAATGTGGGGTGGGGGAAGGCACAAAGTGACTGGCTTACAAGTTTTCAAGAGGCAATTTAGTTTAAGAGTGTGTGTGTAGGGGGGAAGGTAGAGTTCCCACTGAATAGTTGTCATCTTGTCTAAACAGGTCTGGAGAAAGGATATGGGGATAAGATTCTTATGATTCACTAGTAGTAATTGTTATCATGACTAATTGTGATTGTCACAACTGTAAAGGTAGAAATTTTGTAAAGGTAGAAGTTATCATAAAGTGGGGGAGTAGCTAATCTTATAATCCAGGAACAGAGGACCCTAGGACATCAAGGGAGAAGAGTATGAGCAGAATGTGGGACCTTTCCAGAGAAGCAGCGACACCGGAGATGGAGTCAGAGATGATGACATGGAAAGAGGGAGCAGCTGAGGACTCTAGACTCATGGAAAGAGAAAGGCTGTGTGCTGGCAGCCAGGAGGCAGGCTTGCAGAATGTGCCCTTTGGTTATTTAAATGATTATATATTCCTTAGAGTTTTTGTGTACATTAAACCAACCAACCAAAGAAACAAATAAACAACAACAACAACAACAAAAAAAAACCCAGAGGGAGTAGAAGCAAATACTGTTGAATGATGATGCATGGAGGGGATTGTAATCATTTCAATGAAACTAAATATTATAGGATGTATTTAAATAGATGTTCTCCCATGTAAACTATCACTCAATTCAAAATAAACACTTAAAAAAAAAGACGAAATGGTAAAATCTGGGTGTCTGGATTCTGTTGCCTTCTGCATCTCAGCAATTTGCTTCTTGGACTCTCCACATGAAATGTCTGTGTCCTCTGAATGAAGAAGAGACAGTTAGGTGCTCACAGACCTCCAGAATGGATTTATTCCTGGCAGATGTGAGGCATGCTCTGAGTGCACTCTCCAGTGAGTGCCCATGCCCTCAGCACAGAGCCCAATATGGCAATATGGCCGATGACATGGTTCCTGTCCAGTGGGAAGGAGAGCTAAATGGTAGGCAGGCCTGCCAGCCAAGGACTATTAGTTCCACCTACAATTTTATTTCTCAGAGTTTCAAGGACAAAAGCAAAGGTTGGAAAGTTTTCCTTCTTATTGAATGAATACTGCATTCATCTCACTTCTCTTAAAATACTCAACATCTCCTTTATCAATGTGGACTCTCACATCAGAAAATCTGAGTCTGAGAATGAATGTCACAATTTACTAATGGGCAATGACCTTGGACACGTTACTTATATACACATTTGTAGATTAGGGATGTCGTTGTTGTTGTTATGTGCTGTGGAGTCAGTTCCAAGTTGTAGCGATCATGTACAGGGTTCCCGAGGCTGGAAATCTTTATGGGAGCAGAAAGCCTCATCTTTCTCCCACAGAACAGCTGGTAGAGAAATCAAACTGCTGACCTTGCGGTTCTCAGCCTGATTCATAACCACTACTCTACCAGAGTAAGAACACCTATTTCTCAAAATTTTTGTTGGGAATACTTACAAAAGGACAATGGGGAGCAATCTAGAAAGAAAAGGAATGGAGCCAGTAAAATCCAGCTTTGGTGTTCTATGCTCAAGAAAGTGGTTTATCTGTGTGTCTCTTCTATCATCAATATTTGTTAACAATTTAATTAAATGACTTTGAATATAAAAAGGTGAATATTTTTTGTTTAACATTTTATATGCTATTTTTAGGTAATGAGATATAAAATTTAAAAAGTTACACTACTGGTTCCTTTGTGGATTTTAAGTCTATAATCAGAAATTGTTTGGATTACTGCATTGCTTTTCTTTTCAATGAGCTGCAATTTGGACTATCCTAGAATCTTTTCTTTCACCATACTTATTCCATCTGTCGCCATACTTATTCAATCTGAATGCTCAGCAAATAATCTGAGGAGCTGGATTGTATGACAGAACATGGCATCAGGAATGGAGAAAGACTCATCAACAACCTTCTATATAAAAATCACACAACCTTGCTTTCTGGAAGTGAAGGAGATTTGAAGTACTTCAGTATGGATTGCACCTCAATGTAAAGAAAATTAAATTTCTCATAACTGGACCAATAAATACATCATGATAAATAGTGAAAAGAATGAAGTTGTCAAAGATTTCATTTTTCTTGGATCCACAATCAACACCCATGAAAGTAGCAATCAAGAAATCAAAAGACATTTAGCAGCAGCCAAATCTGCTGCAAAAGACTTCTTGAAAGTGTTAAATTACAAAGATACCAGTTTCAGAACTAAGGTGCACCTGACCCAAGCCATGATAAATTTAATTTCCTCATATGCATGTGAAAGTTGGACAAAGAATAGGGAAGACCATAGAAGATTTGATGCATTTGGATCATACTGCTAGTGAAGATTATTGAAAGTATCATAGATAGACAGAAGAAAAAACAAACCTATATCAGAAGAAGTGTAGTCAGACTTCGGAAGTGAGGATGACAGACTTTTACACTCGGACATTGTGATAGTTAAGGTTTTGTGTCAACTTGATGGGGCCTGGATTTTCAGTGTTTCTGCAGTTAAGATGTAATAATTCTCCATGATGAGATCTAATATAATATAAAATGATGTGATCTGATGAGATCAGCTCTGATGTAAATTCTCACTTCTATGATATTAATGAGGGCAGATGCAACTTACAGGATTGGTTTGTACCTTGAGTCGATCTCTTTTGATATATAAATGGAGAAAGAAATGAACAGAGGGTGAGGTCCACTACCACCAAGAAAGCAGAGCCAGGAATGGAATGTATTCTTTGGATCTGGGTCCTTACACTGTGACACTCCTAGATTCATGCTAAGATGCATGGAGAACTTTGAGGAATGCTGGACCTACTATAGGTTGAGTTGAAAATAATGGTGCCTTGATCAAAGATGGCATCCACCAAACTATATTGAATATGTGTGGCTCTGCACAGTCTTGGCAATAATCAAATGTCATCTGTCAGGATCCTGAAAGGACTCACTACTCCTCCTCAGAGCCTCACTTCAGGTCTCTGCGGCACTTAACAACACCAACAGCATAAAGCAAATGGATTACGACCAGTCATTGATGATTGCTAACGATCTTTGTCAAAGTCATTTTAAATGTTTTAAAAATAAATGAATCTAACATTTCTGATAATATTAAAGTCTCCTTGGTCCCTCCTTTCTTCTACCACTTCATCTTAGAGTGGCCATTACTTTAAAAGACTAAGTGTATATCCTTTCCACTATATTGTTTTCACATATTTTATACATTTTGTATACAAACTGTACATTATTTTATTTTTATGTGCAGTTTTCAAAAGATATCCATGAATCTGTGAATAGTATTATATTAAACATACTCTACACATCTTCCTGCACTTGTTTTCAGTTAAATTATGTGTTTAAGATTTCAACATGAGTTCATTCCTTTTAAGTGTCTTATTGTATAAATACTTAATGCATCTATTTCCCAATTGATGGACACCCGGGTAGCTTTTCTTTATTGTAAACAGTGTTGCAATGGATTTTATGGTCCATGTGTCTTTGCAGACATATCCATAATGTATGTGTGTATGTAAAGAGCACTAGAGGCACAATGGTTAACAGTTTGGCTGCTAATTGAAAGACCCGCAGTTCAAGTACACCCAGTGACCATGAAAGAAAAGACCTGAGAATCTGCTCCCATGAAGATTACAGTCTACCTAACCCAACAGGGCAGTTCTATTCTGCATATAGGGTAACTATAAGTTGGAATTGATTCTATAACACACAATGATAACAGCAGTGTATATATGTAATCAGTAGGCTATACGAATTTCAGAACTGACTGGATGGCAGTGGATTTGGTTTGGTTTTGAGAGTCATAAAGGACGGTTCTCCTTCCTCTGATCAGCAACACTTGTTAAACCTTTAAATATTTGCTTGTCTAATGGAGGAGAAATGGCATTTCTCATTATTATTTTTGAAATTTTGTTTCACCAGATTAATAAAGTGTGCAATATGTCTACTAGGTATCTAAGGTTTCTTTTATATAATCTGTGTCTTACGTACACTCGTGTTTATATTTGTTTTCTTCTTTTAATCACTAAATTTAGTATTTCTCTATATATTCTGGATATTTGTTCTTTGTCAAATATGGTCAAATTATCTTCAAGTTTGTAGATAATCTCATAATCAACATATTTTTCATATACTTGCTTTTATGGCTCTTTTTTTTTCCAGTTATACATTCACTTTACATTTTGAAGTAGTAACATTTACCAAAATTATTCTTTATATTTTAGGAATTTTATATTAAAAAATTGCCCTTTAAATATAAATTATATTTCCCAATGCTTTTATCTAATGCATTTAAATGTTGGTTATTGGCATTTAAGGATGCCAGGTGACACAATGGGTAAACATTGACTGCTAACTAAAAGTTCAATGGTTTAAACCTACCATCTGAGGTAAAAAGTTGTAGTAATCTGCTTCTGTAAAGATTACAGCCTTGGAAACCCTATGGGGCAGTTCCAATCCACCAAATTTTCCTCAGGAAAAAGATGAGTCTTTCTGCTCCCATACAGATTGACAACTTTGGAAACACTACAGGGTCCCTATGTATTGATATATATTTGATGGCAGTGGAGTTTTTTGTTGTTGTTGTTGTCGTTTTTCAGGGACAGACCCTTTAATGTAAAGTTTTCCTCCCTTCTTCACTTTCTTTTCACCCTTTCCATACCTCTTTTGTACCATGTATTCTACTCTATCTGAGCATTCTTAAGGGAAAAGATTTTGTCTTATTTACGTATTTATCCTCAAATTCTAGTACAGTACTTGGAGCAAAAATGACACTTGATAAGTGTATTAACACAGTCTTGAGCTGCAATGATGTAAATATAGTGTTAAGCTCATGAAGATACTATATACTTTGAAAACTAGGCAAGAGAGCACTGAAACACACTTCATGCAACAAGGGTCAGTGGAAAATGTAGAGTGTCCATAGGAGAGTGAAGAGTGTATGTGAAGATGAATTCTTGGAAAGTCCTCCAGGGAAGGAAAGGTGAAGGGCCTGACAAGGCATTTTCTGGACTTTTGATAAATGTCATTTACATAAAATCTATTGTCTACCTCTTGTCAAGTTTTGCTCTAGAAATTTTACAAAAATCTTACTGATAAGATCTCTGAGGATTGACATGACCCTCACTGGAAGGTCTAGGTTATTGAGTAGCTTGCTTAAGCTTATTCTGCAAGGAAGCACCAGTGTTACAAGGTAGATCTGGCTATTGGTGACACCAGAACTCATCTCTTGGTCCCTTATACTTGGTCCTTTAAACTTGGTCCCTTACACTTGGTTCTTATACTTATTCCCTTATACTTGGGCTCTTATACTTGACCTTGACACAGACAGACCCTCCATCATGGCATGTAATCCTTAAGCACATGGACTCTAAGGTTAGATTGCCTGGGTTTTTTGCCTGGTTCAACCAATGATGAGTCATGAGACCTTAGTGATGTCACTTAGTCTGTGCTTCCAGTGTCTTCATTTTTAAATGAAAACACTAGTATTACCTGATTTACAGATTTTGTATGAATGTGTGTGTATCTGTGTAAGTTTTAAATTAGTTGTATGGAAAACATCTAGAAAAATCCTTACACATGTGTTATGAAAGTCTTGCAGTACAGTAACTAAACTTTTTTTCAGTCTTGCTGTTGGGTTGAAGCGAACCATTGGGCACAAGTTACTGAAATTCAGATTTAAATTTGACACAAAGAAATCTTTCAAGTAATGAGAGTGGTCTGGGTAGTCTTTCAGAATAGAGAGCCCCACACCATGGGAAGGAAATATTTTAAAATGTATTTAAAGGACCATTGGGGTGGAATGCTGGGCTAGATGGCTTACTCAGAGAATCTGTAGAATGCTCAGATTCTATGAGTCCATGTCACTATCCACCTAAGTTCCAGGGCAGTGACATCATTTGGCATGCTAATGAATGGAAATACTTTCACGCAAGCTGGCCGATTCAAACCATGCGTACAATGAAAAGGGCAAATCTTTTCATGTGAAATTGTGCATGAATAGAGTCTCATTGCCCACGTAAAATGCATTTTGGGGAAATGGCTTCCAACAAAGCAGGGTGAGAGTATACTGTGAGCTCTGGTGATTCGATCATTTGCAGGAGGAATTCAAGCTGATGTTGCAGAAGCCATTAGTCTTGTTATAGACTGATTATTCCTCTCTGGAATCAGATGTATACATGATTAAAATATCATAGTTACCCTATGGGAAGGCCAGTGGAAAGGGTTACCATTTATGGTGTATCTACTCTGTAGAAGAAAGTGAACTAGGCACTTGATATGCCATCTTGTCTATAAAACTAAAGCTCAGAGAGGTTAAATGACATGCTCAGAGTTACACAGCTAGAAAACAATGATGACAGGATTTCAACTATCTTTTGTACTGGTGAGGAGCTGGTGATCTATAGGTCATTACCAGTCAGAAAGAATTTGAAAAAGAATTGCACTAATTGATGATAGTTAAAAAGCAAGGTATTTCATATAAGTCAAATCTGGATTTCCATGTCCTTTTGCAACGTTGGAAAACTTGGCAACACTGGGTGAGGCCTGGTAACAGTTAGGTGGAGCCGAGTAGTCCCTGTAAGTTACGTATGTACTTTCTAGTTATCCGCAGCCCCCTCCACTCCCTATAAGATCATACCTAATGTTAGTGGCCCCTTTATGAAAGTAATGGTGTGAGTCATAATCCCTAATCTATGAATTATGCCATAAAAATACAAAGCAAGAAATAGCAGGGAATAAGAGAACATAGAATGGGGAAATGGAGGCAGAGAAAGAATGGGGAGGAGGGAGAGGAAAAAAATCCAAGACCAGGAAGAGGAGTTGAAGTGCCAGAAACAATGACTCTGTGTTCTGCTTAGTTGACCAGAAAGCTCTCCTAGGCCACAGAAGCTAGCAACGCAGTCCTCAAGTTGGGTATGAATGCTCTTGCTTCAGGAAATAATGCAAATATAGTCTAGGGGGAAAAAAAGTCAACATGCATGATAATTCAAACAGCTCTTTGGCCAAATAGAGGTCTTTCAGGTTGAAGGAACTAATGGCAGATTGTTCATCAGTGCACTGGTCAGGCCTCAGACACCTACACTCAAGGCCCTTCCTGATCCTCTTCCTCCATTTTTGCTAAATTATTCTCTTCACCTATAAAATGGATCTTCTTAAAGAATATTGAAGTCCTTAGTGGAAACATCTTTAGCATTGATCACACCAAACATGCCCGCTCCCACTTGCCTTTTCATGTTTCAATTAACATTTCTTTCTTGGTCACGCTCACCCAAATGTCCTTTCTTCTGCTCTGTTTCTATCCACTCAATATTTGCTCCCCAAAGAGCAGGAAATCAGCACATTGGGAAATTTTGGATGCTCTCCTTAAAGATATTTGCTACCATGCTCACAGTTTCTAATATTGCCTTTATTGGCAACATGGACAACACAGAAGATCTTTCTAGTGCTCATTTCTCTAGTGAACCTGTCTGAGATTCAGTTCTCTACTCTGAGTACTGCCTACCTCACATTGTTGTAATTAGAGCAAAATAAAATAGTAAACATGAAAAGGTCTAGCCCAGCCCCTCACACAGACTGCATATTTAATAAACTGCAGTTGAAATGGAATCGCTATCTGTACTTCCTAGGTGGTCCTAACCAAGGCTGGTGGCCTTTATGTGACTAGATATCCAAGATGACTTATAGCCCAGTTTTCTATGTTTATAGGATTTTCAACCTGTGAGAGAAGGAGGCGGGGGTTATGTACTTTCACCTGTGCAATCATAGTACCTGGTATGGAGTCAGAAAGCTGGTTGGTGTAGTGGATAAGAGATCAGCTACTAACTGAAAAGTCTGTCCTTTGGATTGTGAAAGAAAAGATCTTGGGAGTCTTCTCCCATAAAGATTTCAACCTAGGGAACACTATGGAGCCATCCTATTCTGTCCTATAGGGTAACTATGAGTCAGAATCAACACGATAGTAACAATTGGTGTGATATCGGGGATCAATAAAGTATCTGATTTTACCACCGGTGAGACAGCTGTGGGCATGCACACTTCACACATTTCCTGGTGTCAAAAGTCTCAGGATTGTCGGGCTGCCTTTAACATTTTTTTTTTTTTTTTCTCCATTTTTTTAAGAGTAACTTTGTGTTTACAAAAAATTTGTTGAAAGGTGTGCAGCAGGGTTGTATTCTTTCATCATACTTATTTAACCTGTATGCTGAGCAAAAAATCCAAGAAGCTGGGTTCTATGAAGAAAAACGTGGCGTCAGGATTGGGGGAAGACTCATTAACAAGCTGCGATATGCAGATGATACAACCTTGCTTGCTGAAAGTAAAGATGACTTAAAATATTTACTGATGAAGATCAAAGAGCACAGCCTTCGGTATGGATTACATCTCAATGTACAGAAAACAAAAATCCTCACCACTGGACCAATAAACAACATTCTTATCAATAGAGAAAATACTGAAGTTGTCAAGGACTTCATTCTTCTTGGATCAACTATCAACATTCATAGAAGCAGCAGTTAAGAAATCAAACAATATATTGGATTAGGCAAATCTGCTGCACAAGACCTTTTTCAAGTGTTGAAGAGCAAAGTTGTCAGCTTGAGGACTAAAGTGTGCCTGACCCAAGCCATGGTATTTTCAATAACCTCATATAGATGCGAAAGCTGGACAGTGAATAAGGAAGACCATAGAAGAATTGATGCTTTTGAGTTATGGTGTTGGAGGAGAATATTGAAAGTAGCATGAGTTCCCAAAAGAAGCAACAGATCTGTATTTGAAGAAGTGCAGCCAGAGTGATCCTTGGAGGCCAGGGTGGCCAAACTTCTCTCATACTTTGGACATATTGTCAGGAGGGACCAGTCGCTGGAGAAGGATATCATGTTTGGTAAGGTGGAGGGTCAGGGAAAAAAAGGAAGACCCCCAGTGAGATGGATTGGCAAAGTGGCAGCATCAATGGGCTCAAACGTGGCAACAATAGTGAGGTTGGCCCAGACCATAGGGTCACTATGAGTGGGTACCAACTTGATGGCACCTAACAACAACAACAATTCATATAATACCCCCTCACCTCCCGGCACTCTATTATTCTTCTATTATTCTCTTGCATTTGGTTACAATTGATGAACCAGTGTTTAAACTATTATTAACTGATGTCCATGGTTTGCATCAGGGTGCACTGTTTGTGTTGTTCAGTCCCATGGGTTTTGATAAATGTCTTCTGTCTGCAATTATCAAAACACAATGTCATAATTTCACTGCCCTAAAAACACCCTATGTCCCCTCTACTTTTTCTTCTTTCCCCAACCCCTGGCAACCCTTGACCTTTTTTCTGTCTATATTTTGCCCTTTCCAAAATGGTATACAGTTGGAATTAAACAGTATGTAGCTTTTTCAGACTGGCTTCTTTCACTTAGGAATATGCACTTAAAATGCTTGCATGTCTTTTTGGAGCTTGACAGCTTTTTAAAATTTTTATCGTTGAATGCACTAAACATTTTGATCATTCATTAGGCTCCTCATAAGGCCAACTGCCCCATTCACACTGCTGTCTAAGAGGCAGTCATAGATACTTGATTGATGCGCACCTCCAGACACTACTCACTGCTGAGAACTTAGGTGATCCTTCCACAGCAAAACAAAGGCAGAGCAGACCTAGGAAGGCCCATTCAGAGGGAGTTGTTGTTCCTGATGTTTAGTGCCTTTGAGGAGGTTCCAACTCACAGCAACCCTATATAGGATTTCTGTATAGGGTTGCTGATGAGTTGGAACTTCTGAAGCTGCTGGTTCAAATGGACTTTGCAGTCCAGTGCAGAGAGTGTGAGAAAGGGCTTCTGGGCAAGATTCCTTGTTGGGAGTTTGAACTGGGCACCATGAAAGTTATGGTACAGTGCAAAGCAGAAGCTGACAGGCAAAGGAATCAGAAAAGAATGTGAGGATGAGTCAGGGTCATGAAGAAGAGTCACAAAGAGTTTAAAGAAGCAGGTCAATTAAGATACTCATGGGGGGGGCATTCTGTGGATCTCTGGTAGGGTAGTGGTTATGAATTGGGCTGCGAACTGCAAGGTCAGCAGTTTGAAACTACCAGCTGCTCCGCAGGAGAAAGAAGAGGCTTTCTGCTCCTGTAAAGATTTACAGCCTCTGAAACCCTGTTCAGGGTCACTATGGGTTGGAACCGACTCCGCGGCACATAACAGCTCTGGTAGCTCTCTAGATCAAGTCCTACAATAAAAACACTTTGGGTGAGACTTGGTGGTTTTTAACAGGAAAACACTGACCATACTGAAGACTTTAGAGTCTCTTATGGAAGTAAGAAAAAGCAGAAGGAAAGGAAGAAGAGTGGGGTGAAATCTATGAAAGAGAAAGGATAAAGAGGATATAAACAGGCTAAGTAGGGGGTAAGAGACCATGCGTGTCATATTTGGTTAAGTGTTGGATTATTAACTGAAAAGTCCTGCGTGTCGCTGTAGGATAAGCACTGGACTGCTAACCATGCTAACCACCAGGTTGGCAGTTCAAAACTACCAGCTGCTCTCAGAAACTCTATCCAGGTGGGAGTCACTTAGAAGTCACAAATCAGGATCACTATGAGTCAGAACTGACTCGACAGAATACAACAAAAACAACAGCACTAACTGGAAAGTTAATGGTTCAAAACCATCTGGGTTTCCCTCTGAAGAAGGGTCTAGCAATCTGCTTCAAAACACCACAACTCTGAAAACTCTACAGAGTACAATTCTGCTCTGAAACACCTGGTTCACCATGTGTTAGAAAGTACGTGGTGGCAACTGGAAAACTGGGAGGGTAAGGGGCACTGATCAAGGGCAGTTGATTGCATAGAGAAGAGATTCAGACAGGTTTTCAATCATTCAGGTTTTCTAGCATTCCTCAAAACCACCACAATAAAATAAAAGCGACTTTCTTCTCCATTTTTCGTTCTTTGCTTAATAAATAAATAAATAAGACACCTGTCTATTTCCTCCCCCGAGAATTGAATGTGATCTGTTCTGGTCATAAAGCCCCCTGGAGAAATTCACGGTGTTCAGGAAACATTAAGAGACTGAAAGAGAGATGGTTTCTAAATCTCAGAGAAAGAGGTTTCACAATGAAGTCTTGGACCTAATCATTTTATCCCTTCCCTCAGCCTGGCCACACTGCCAATTCCCCCAGCAGTAGCAATTGCTCACAAAGGAAGAATCTCAGAGCCCAGGCACAGATTCAAACCCACAATCAAATAGAAGCCCATATCATATCTGGTAAACACTGTCAATTTCAGACTTCCAAATGGGGAGTACACTTTTATTCATTTTAAATTATTGTCTCTTTCATTTTCTGGGAAAATGGGACAATTGGACAACCTGAAGGGTTTGATTTTCTGCACTTATTTATATTTTTCAACATATACATATGCCTGTCAGGACATAAACTGTGTCAAGATGTTAAGACAAAGGAAGTACCATTTACGCATGTCCCAAATGAGAAATTCAGAAGCAAGGGGTGTAGGCACATTCTTGCGTTCACACAGATTAAACAGATTGAAGGCAGAACTGGCTAAGGTTTTAGCTGGGAGGGAGCATTAACGAATGAATTATTCTCTGTTTATAAAACATATGAGCTTTCTATTGGCTGGGTGAGCAGTCTTCTTCCATTGCAGACCCTTAATAAATGAAACTCTATTTGGATTTTACAGGCATATTTATCATCAGTGTCGCACTGATGGGCAGACTGGTGTTGTGGAAAGAATGTAGACTTTGAAGTCAGAAAGCTGGTGATTCAGATTCTAGCTCTTAATAACTATGTGGCCTCTGGTTGGGTTCTTTATCCTATCTATGTCTCCTCTATAATATATTATCAACCAAAGTAACAGAATCTAAGGTATACCGTTCTTGTAAGTGTTATAAATAATCATCAATATAAAGCGGATGGGACCATTCCGGACACTGACTAGGCATTCAATAAATCTCCCTTCTTTACCTTCATTCCAAACAGCTAACTTCATAATTTAAACAACTAAGAGCCAAGAATAGCCCTGCCCTAAGCAACATAATATTTCACCACTGCAACTGGATTACAAGCAAAAGGGTAATTCACGAAGTTGCTGACCTGTGTTCTCCCGGGCTGGAACAGCATGTTGGTTCCATGAAGAGAATAAGAGGTGATCTCTTTCAGCAGCTGTGCCCTGCCTGAGTCAGGTGGGAATTCACCTGGAGACTGTGACTTTCTCCTGCCCATAACCAGGAATCATAAGTCTTAGGCTACCTACCCCCAACAAGTCATTTAACACATTGCTAAGGCAATTCCATTTCATGGTAACCCATGTGTGTCAGTAGAACTGTGTTCCATAGGATTTTCAATGACTGGTTTTGGGGAAGTAGACCACCCACCAAGTCTTTCTTCCATGTTGCCTCTGGTGGATTCCAATCTTTCAGTTTGCAGTTGAGCATGTGAATAATTTGCACCACCAAAGGATCCTCAGGAGTCCTGGTGTGGCATTGTGGGTTAATGCGCCAGACTGCAAAGCCATTTGAACTGCAAGGTCGGTGGCTCAAGCTCACCAGCTGCTCCTTGGAAACCCTATACAGAGTTGCTATAGATCGGAACCGACTCGATGGCACTTCACAACAACAACAACAGAGTCCCTCAATCTTTCTTGGAATAATATCATGAACTGCCTATTTCTGGGAGATTTTAATGTGGCCCGATTGTTGGTGAGATATATACTTGCTCCTCTTGATCTTGCCTCAGCTAATCTCTCAGGACAGGGTTCTAATGTGAGAATTTCTAGACTCCAACCATTGGACTTTGTTGAGGAAATAGTGGGTATAGAAAAGCATGCATGTGGGGGCCTGGGAAACAGGAGGAAAATATTTTAATCCCTAGGTTCACTCTTTAGTATAGTCCTGATGTGGCACTGTGGGTTAATGCGCTGGACTGTAAAGTCAGTTTGAACAGCAAGGTTGGTGGGTGAAGCTCACCAACTGCTACTTAGAAACCCGATACAGGGTTGCTATGGGTTGGAACCAACTCGATAGCACTTAACAACAGCAACAACTGCGTTCTTTAGTAGCAGTTTTTGAAGATTTTGAAACCTGTTTTCTCATCTGCAAGATGAGGCTATGAGGATTGCTAAACTTTCAAATGATGTAAGTATTAGATATTTGTGCATGGTAGACAGTCTATCTACCTCCCTTTTTATTATGTTTCTCCTCATCCCTTCTTATTGTTGTTTGGTTTAAAATAAAACAAAACATTTTAATAGTGAATTAATACAATTGCCAACCCAACTCTATTGAAGATGTACATTTCATATCTTTACCTAAATAACACGCATGTTATGCTGTTGCCAAAGGGGCAAAACTGCCCACCCGCAGGCATTATTTTCCTAAGCACCCTATGCAACACAGCATGTGTGTAAGCTTGTTATACATGTGGGCATGTTATTAAAAAAAATAAAAAATAAATTATATATATATATCTTCCTTGATATTTTTTGATGATGAGAACTTTGAAGTTATAGGACATTCTCAAGTAGCATGCTAGAACTGGAGTTTGAACTACTGTCTTCCAATTCCATGAGTGAGATTCTTTTGCCCCTCATTCTAGAACTGAGATTGGCAAGTACATTCATAAAGTAGAATCACAGCCATTTTAGGATCTTGATGCTAGATGTGTCCTCGGAGAATATAATCTTCACATTTTAAAGGTGGAAACATTAGGTCCAGAGAGTGAATTGACTTGTTCTGGGTCACACCACTGTCAGAGTCAGAGCTAGAAAGAAGGATGGTTTCTGATCTAGCTGTTTAAGTTCTTTGCTCCTCACCTAAAATTGCTAATTGGAGATATGGGGACTGAGGGGGACCTACAACTCTGATTTGTGTTCACTCACAGAGTGCTATAATCCTCCTTCCCCATTACAGACAGTTCAACGTTTCGGCTGCTAACTAAAAGGTTGGAAGGCTGAGTTTGTCCAGGGTTGCCCCGAAAGAAACGCCTGGTCATCTACTTCACCCAGATTAGCAATTGACAATTCTATGGTGTGCAGTTGTACTCTGACATTCATGATGTCATTATGAGTCAGAGTCAGGTCAACGGTAACTGATAAATAGGACTTTTCAGGGTTCTAGTTCTTACTTGAATAGTATATTTTTTTAAAGTGGGTGAATATAGGCCATACTGGTTTTTTATCGTTAGACTTTTTATTAAATAAATTTTATAGATTAAGAAATTGAGACTCAGAGATGGTCAGCAACTGACCTAAGGCCTCCCAGCTAGTGAAGGCAGAGCTGGGCATCCACCCCGTTGGGTCTGATTCATGTGCTCTCCTCTGACCTGGGCTGCCTCGCCTGGCAATTAAAGCTTGAGCTAGAAGACAGAGCTGGAAGAAAGCAGATTCACGCTGCTCCTCTTCCTTCACCTTTCAGTCAAGTCAATCTCTCAGTGTACAGTGACTCTAGGCATGTTTGGCAAAAATCAATTCTCTGAATGACCAGTTTGCAAAATAAATAAATGTTTATTTATTGGCAAAATAAATAAACAAACACCAGAACAAAAATAAAGCCTGTTTTCAAAATTCCATATAGGTTTTTAGTGAATCTTGGTGTCTCCTAAGGTAAGTCGGCTTTCTCTTTCCTCTCTCTTCTTCTCTCCCATGTTTTTGGTTGTTTTTAGTCTTTTACTCTTTCATAAGAATTTTAGTTTCAGCTTGTCAATTTCTTAAAAACCCAGTGGGGATTTTGACTCTAGTAGCTCTCAAGCCATAGATTAACTTGGGAGAGTAATGGCATTTTTATGACACTGAGTTTTCCTAGTCATGTATAATAAGGTACTATACAAGCCATTTATTCAAGTTTTCTTTTACACTTCTCAGTAAAGGTTTATAATATTTTTCTCTATATAGATAGCTATATAAATATAGCTATCTATATAGATATCTATAAAGATATCTATAAAAATATAGGTATAGCTATCTATATAAATATCTATATCTATATCTATCTATCTATCTATCTATCTATCTATCTATCTATATATATATATAAGCTCTGGTAGCATAGTGGTTACTAATCCAGCAGCGAACCACAAGGTCAGCAGTTCAAAACTACCAGCTTTTCCGCAGGAGAAAGATGAAGCTTTCTGCTCCCATAAAGAAACCCTGTACAGGGTCACTGTGAGTCAGAACCGACTCCATGGCACATAACCACCACTATATATATATATACCAGAACTTGACATATATAGTAAATGACTTGCATAGGAAATTCAATAAGAATTTATTGCACATATGATATATGTGAGGCCAAAAGCTTTCTATTTTTCCAAACTTTAATAATTGCTTTTACTATTCTTTTGCCAGTTTCACAAATGGCTTCACTATATATGTCTAACAATTAAGCTTTAAACTTTCAGCATTTCTTATGACTGACAATGTACTAGAGGGGGCAGGTTCCTAGGACCTATGGATCAATTGCTTCTTCCCCATCCTGACTGGATTTTCTGTTTCAACATCTCTGGATGGAGATAACACCATTTATGCTGGAGATTATTCCATTAATCAGTCATTATTCTTTCCTGAACACAACCATCTGATTAGTGACAAGATCACACAGACCTTTCTTAAAGCAATTAGGAAAAATACTTCATCTTTGTTCAATGACATAGGATCCCAGAGACTTCCTCATGCTAGAAAGAACAAAGAAACTTCAGAAAGAATATATTGGGTCATTTCTGTCCTTACTCTGCAACAGGTACCTAATCTGTGAAATAGCAGTGGGGAGAGACCTAAATGTGAATCCCAGAATTATGAAGGCCATCAATGAAAAAGTAGGGACAAATGTGAGGGCTCTACTTCAGGGCATAAATAGGCTACCAAACATTTTGAAAATGACACAAACAAAAGCAGACAAAATAGATGAGTGGAACATACTAAAAATTAAAAACTTATGTGCATCAAAAGACTTCACCAAAAGAATAGAAAGGGAACCCACAGAATGGGAAAAAAATGTTTTGCAATGACACATCAGATAAGGGACTCATTTCTAAAATCTACAGGAAACTACAACACCTCTACAAGAAAAAGACAAATAACCCAATTAAAAAACGGGCACAGGACATGAACAGACACTTCACCAAGGAGGAGATCTGGGCAGCCAATAAACATATGAAGAAATGATCACTAGATATTGTTGTTGTTAGGTGCCATTGAGCTGGTACTGACTCATAGCAACCTTATGCACAGCAGAACGAAACACTGCCTGATCCTGGGCCAACCTTACTACTGTAGCCACGCTTGAGTCCATCGATGCTGCCTCTTGGCCAATCCATCTCGTTCGGGGATCTTTCTCTTTTTCTCTGACCCTCTACCCTAACAAGAATGATATCCTTCTCTAGCGACAATATGTCCAATGTATGAGATATGAAGTTTGGCCATCTTGGCCTCCAAGGAGCACTCTGGCTGCACTTATTCCAAAACGGATCTATTGGTTCTTCTGGCAGTCCATGGCACTTTCAATATTCTTCTCCAATACCATAACTCAAATGTATTAATTCTTCTATGGTTTTCCTTATTTACTGTCCAGCTTTCTCATGCATATGAGGTTATTGAAAATACCATGGCTTGGGTCAGGCGCACCTTAGTCTTCAAGCTGACATCTTTGCTTTTCAACACTTTATAAAGGTCTTGTGCAGCATATTTGCCTAATGCAATACATTGTTTGATTTCTTGACTGCTGCTTCCATGAGTGTTGATAGTTGATCCAAGAAGAATGGAGTCCTTGACAGCTTCAATCTTTTCTCCATTGATAAGAATGTTGTTTATTAGTCCAGTGGTGAGAATTTTTGTATTCTGTACATTGAGATATGATCTATACCAAAGGCTGTGCTCTTTGATCTTCATCACTAAATGTTTTAAGTCCTCTTCACTTTCAGCAAGCAAGGTTGTATCATTTACAGGTTGTTAATGAGTCTTCCTCCAATCCTGATGCCACGTTTTTCTTCATAGAACCCAGCTTTTTGGATTATTTGCTCAGTACAAGTTGAAGAAGTATGGTGAAAGAATACAGCCCTGTCGTACACCTTTCTTAATTTTAAACGATTCAGTGTTCCCATGTGCTGTTCGAACATCTGCCTCTTGGTCCATGTACAGATTCCTCATGAGCACAAGTAAGTATTCTGGAACATTCATACTTCGCAATGTTGTCCATAACCCATCATAATCCACACAATTGAAAGTCTTTGCATAGTCAATAAATCACAGGTAAACATCTTTCTGATATTCTCTGCTTCCAGCCAAGATCCATTGGACATCAGCAATGATATCCCTCGTTTCACAGCCTCTTCTGAATCTGGCTTGAACCTCTGGAAGTTCTCTGTCAATGTATGATTATAGCTGCTTCTCTATTATCTTTAGTAAAACTTTACTCGTATGGGATATCAAAGAGATTGTCCGATGATTTCCGCATTCTGTTGGGTCACCTCTCTTTGGATTGGACACTAGTCATTAGAGAGATGCAAATCAAAACAACAATGAGATATCATCTCACACCAGCAATACAGCAAAGATCAAAACGTAGAGGGCAATCAATGCTGGTGAGGATGTGGAGAGACTGGGACACTCCTGCATTGCTGGTGGGATTGAAAAATTGGCCAACCTCTATGGAAAGCAGTATGGCACTTCCTCAGAAAGTTAAAAATAGAAATACCTTATGATCCAGCAATTTCTCTACTTGGTATTTACCCACAAGAAACACGAGTAGATATATGCACACCAGTGTTCATAGCAGCACCATTTACAATAGCAAAAAGATGGAGACAGCCTAAGTGCCCATCAACTGAATAATGGATAAACAAACTATGGTACATACACACAATGCAATATTACACTAACTTGAAGAATAAAGAGGAAGCAGCAAGCCACTGCATAACATGGATAAACCTTGAGGACATTATGTTGAGTGAAATTAGTCAGTCACAGAAGGAGAAATGCTACATAGAACCACTATTGTAAAATACTAAGAAAAAGAATCCATACTAAAGCGGGAGGGGTCGGTGCTGGTTACCTGGATGTGGGGGGTGGGGCAAGGGATGGGAGGGGAAGGTGAAGCAGTACAGGGTTGAGAATAGACAGAGGATAGTTTGGGTAATGTTGAAGAGGACAATACACAAGAAGGGGGTGGGGAATTGAAGAACAAGGCAGGTGGGAGAACAGTTCAGCAGGTTTGTATGGGCTAAGTGGGACAGAGGTACATGATGATGTAAGCACAACCTTGGAACAACAGGGCTTTCGGCATGGTTGGAATGAGCAAAAGGGGGGAAACAATGTTAAGAGACTTGGCTGTCTTTTGAATTTTGGTTTCCCTTGCATACTATTATAAAATAGACACCTGAGAGGGAGAGAAAGGATTAGCCAGAAATATCACCATAGAAAGCTTGTAAGTCCATCTTCTGCCTATAACTGATTGGAATACCTAAAATGGGGCTACAACATGCCCAGTGAAGGAGGCTTCCTGTGGAGACTCTGCATTACATACGACCATAGGGGTAATCCTGAATCCTATCCAGAATCTTCAGAGGTGGGAAATTTCCACTGGAAAGGACAAGCAGACCAGCCTGGAGTAGCTAGAACAAAAGATACATCTTGAAAGAAAGACTGACAGGGAAAATACAAAACAATAATGGCATCCCAATTGACTACTACAAGAATGAGCAAGTTGCTTGTCCAGGAGACATCAAGGTTAAGTGGTTGGGTCCCCTCAGGGCAAACCCGCTTCCAAGACTAAGACTCAATGGGAATACATGAGCAGACATGCTCTCTGACTGGTGACTACGTTTGTCACCGATAAGGGAAAGTGAGGGAAAAATAGCAATGAAGCTGCAAGCTAAGCCCTACAATGTTCAGTAGACTCCTGTGAACCAAGGTGGAGACCTGGTTGGCCAGCAGTGTGGCAAGACCTGGGGACTCTTGGGCCCAGAGTCAGTGACATAGCCACAGAGGACTAGAGTGGCAAGTGAAGTGTCCAGGGGATAAGAAGTGAGGGTATATACACAAGAACACCCACACCTGCAGATAATACCCACTTGACTTGGCTTCAATGGCTGGATGATCAGAATTCAACTAGAAGAAGAAAGAAGAGGAAAAAAAGAGTAATCTGATACAATTTGTTGAATTTGACCTATACCTATGAATGTAGTAGCTCAAAAGAGGGATCATTCCCACCCCCTCAATACATAGGGTAGACAGGGATGGGCAACTTGGACATTGGCTACCCAAATCAGGGATGGGCAACTTGGACATTGGCTACTCAAATCGGGGAGCTACAAAGGCAAGAAGTGACTGGCTTACAAGCTTTCAAGAGGGTACCTAGATCCAGTGGGTACAGAGGAAGGTAGAATCTCCAATGAGTAGTATCCAATCTGTCTGGGTGGGAGTGATGAAAGGAGAGGTGGATAACACTCATGTGGTACAGTAGTGAATAATTACTATCAGGACTGACTGTGAGGGTTAGAAATGTAAAGGTAGACATTTTGTAGCAAAAGGAGAGGAGTGGTTGACTTTCCAGTCCAGGAGCGGAGGTCCCTGGGACCATCAAGGAAGAAGAGTGGAGTGCAGGACCCTACCCAGAGAAGCAGTGACACCAGAGATGGAGACAGAGATGATAATGTGGAGAAAGGGAATGGCTGGGGACTCTAGACCCAGAGAGGGAGAGGGGCTGTGTACTGACAACCATGGGGAAGGCTTGCAGGGTGTACCCTTTGCTTGGATGATGATGCATGGAGGGGATTGTAACCATGGCAATGAAATGATATACGATAGGAAGAATGTAAAGCTAGTGTTCTTCCATGTAAACTATCACATAATTCACAATAAAACATTTATTTACAAAAAAGACATTTAGCTTTTTTTAACTATGAAAACTGTTTCAGGATGAACTTTAACAATTGTAACTGTTCTAATAAATACAATTGCATTGAAAACAACAACAACAACAAAAAAAAACCCAGCAGTGGGTTTCAGAAATGTATGTTTCTTAAAGGAAATGAACAATGCTTGCCCGAAAACTGGGTAATCTCTCAATTTCTTTGATCTAGTCAGAAAATATGTATTGAGGGCTGACTAAATACCTGCACAAAGATTCATGGTCTTTGCCTTCACTGTGCATGTAGTCTAGTTGGGGACATTGAAAAATCAACAAGCAATTAATAAAAAGGTGATTAGAATGGCAATAATGACCAGCATAAAGAAGACACACTTATTGATGCAGTTGTGTGTGTGTGTGTGTGTGTGTGTGTGTGTGTGATATTCATGGACAGATCCTGAAAGATGGGGTTACTAACTTGAGAAAGGGAAGGAAAATGAGTCTGTCTGGAGAACAGAGAAGACAGTGGGGTTGGGACCTGGAAAGAAATGAGATGGAAGAAGTAGGCAGGAGCATATCATGCAAAGTTCAGAAATTCAGACTTCATCCTAAGGGGAAGAAGCCTTTGGGGGATTTCAATCAAGGAAATGGCATGACCAGATTTTCTCTTTGAAGAGACCATTAAGGTTGCAATGAGGAGAATAGATTAGGATCAGTGTGAAGATGTGGGAAGTCCATTTATGAGGCCACTTTAGTAGTCCAGGAAAAGGAGGATGGTAATGGTTTCCACTAGAGTCCTGGTGTGGCACTGTGGGCTAATGTGCTGGATTGCAAAGTCAATTTTAACCACAAAGGTCAGCAGTTCAAGTTCACCAGCTGCTACTTGGAAACCCTATGCAGAGTCGCTATGGGTAGGAACAGACTAGAAGGCATTTAACAAAAACAACAGACTAACAGCAGTGGACACAAAGGAAAAAAAGTTGAGTCTCAGAACAGACAAATGGCTTGTCCTCTCCTCATACACCTGTTAAGTAGTGGAACCTGATTTTGAAATGCGTTCTATGGGGTCCAAAGCTTGTCATCTTTTACTATACCCAGTTTCCTTACTATATTAAAGGGACAAAGTTTTTCTTGGGTGAATAAGGAAGAATGCTGACCAGAGTGGAAAATGGACTGAAATGTGGGTATTCTAGTAACAGAAAGACCCACTGGAGCATGTTGCTATAGCTTAAAAAAGAGAAGTGATGGGGAAGGAAGAGAAAGGAATGAATATTTGTTGATCAAATATGGGAAGTAGTGCAGAGTGGTTAGTGTGGTGGTTATAAGCCGTGGAGTTGGGACTGACTCATAGCGACCCTGTGCAGGGTTTCTGAGGCTGTAAATCTTTACGGGAGCAGAAAGCCTCGTCTTTCTCCCATGGAACAGCTGGTAGTTTCGAACTGCTGACCTTGCGGTTCTCAGCCCAATTCGTAACCACTACGCTACCAGAGCTCCTTCAGCTTAGAATATTGCATATGAATTTAAAGAGCATATGAATTCCAAAGGGATTTTTTAAAATGCAAATTCTGATTCAGTAGGTTTGGGGTGAGGTCTTATATTCCATATTTCTAACAAACTCCCTAGTGAGGTCAATGTTGCTGGTTCAAGAACCTCTCAGTGAATAGCAATGGTAAAGTAGTGTTAAACAACTCAGTGTCTAATTCAGAAAGACCAGGGACTGAATCTTGGCATCTGAAGTTATTAACTGTGTAACCTTGGCCAGCTGCTTTATTCCTCTATACCCCAGTTTCTTTATCTGTAAAATGGGAATGATGAATTCTACTTCATAGAGTTATAGTCAGTGGAACAATGAAGGTAAAGTACTTGGCACAATAAATGTTCTAACCATTATAATAAGCATGACCAGGCACTATAATCCTTACTCCTCCAAAGAGATGGATTGACATCTTGGCAGCAGTAATGGGCTCAAACGTAATAACAATCATGAGGATGATGCAGGACCGGGCACTTTCCTTCTGTTGTATATAGGTTCGCTGTCAGATCTGACTTGAGGGTACCTAACAACAACAGACACTAGAAACTTATTTTATTGTTGTTAAGTGCTGTCAAGTCTTTTCTGACCTATAGAGACCCTGTACAGGGTTTCAGAGGTGCAGCTGGTTAGCAGTCCAGTGTCTATCCTAGAGCACACCAGGACTCCAGAAACTTATAGAACATCTCATTTAGTCATCACAATTGCCTTAGGATGCAGGCATCATCATTCCCACTTGGTCCCAGAAGAGAGTGAGAGTCAATCGGAATACGACACTAGCGCAAAATCACATTATTAATAAGATTTGAAACTCAGTTTAGTTCCAATGTCCATGATGCTTATTCCTATTCTGGAGGTTTAGCTGAGGACAGTGGCAACTGGAGTGGAGTTAAAAAAAAAAAATCTCTCCTGCAGGGGCAACAGCAGGAAAAGATCATGATTATTTTTATTTAACTGTGTAGAGACAAGTGCTGATTACAGATTCTGGTTTCAAAGTGCTTAGAATCACAGATGAGGTGTTCAGAAGGCTCAGAGATTAGAGGAGGAAGGGGGCAAAGGACAGATGATATATGAAGTCCAGTGAATTCATCACGTTCACTGGCTTTTGTCAGCCCTTTTCATGTTTCAAGGCTGCATTGGCATTTTTTTTAATAGGCCACAGAAATTTACAATCAAAATTTCAGTGCTAAAAATACCTCTGTGCGGTCCTGGACTTTATTTTTTATTTTATTTTGTTTTTGTGAAAAACAAAACACCTGAGTGGTTTCCAGCCAACAAAGAGAGAAACGTGTAGGCTGTGATGAATAATTGAAGCTACTTTTTGTCTGTTTGCAATAAACATTTGCAAAAACACATTATCCTTATCCTTTTGACATTTTCGTTAGGATTGCTCAGACTCTATTTTCTGCAAAATGCCGTCCATCCTCAGTGAATTCCTGCAATTACCTCTTTGGAAGAAGACCATCTCAACCCTTCAGAGACATTATCAATTTTAAACAGTTGATTCCTAATTTTTGTTGCTGCCATTACGCTTAGCTGTCGCTTGGCGGAAGCATGGGGGAAGATACAATGGTAACTTAAGCTGTTTAAAGCAAAAATACAAGTAGCTTGAAATCTAGACAGCAAAATTATAGTTATGGAAAAGCAGGCAGCATTCAATCTTATATTTTCCTTTCATCAATTTCATGGGTTATTGGATGACCAAAGAGAGGTCTAGAGCTGTGGCGTCAGAATATCTGGGTTCTGATCCTGGTTCTGTCATTTTTAAACTGTGTGACCTTGGGGAAATTGCTTAAACCTTCTGTGCCTCAGTTTTCTCATCTGTAAAGCTAGGATAATATTAGTACTTAGTTCATAGAATTCTTGTGATGACGATAGGAATTAATATATAAAAAGAGCTTAATTATATAATATGTACTCTATAAATGTTAAGTAGGATTATAGTATGATTATTTTGGCATAAAGAACGATAGCCTTGAATTCAGAAGATATTATCACTTAATAGCTAGGGTGCTCTTTGCAAGTGACTAAATCTTGGTTACAACTGTGTCCACAATATACATATACCTCATCACAAAGTCTGTATTCTTTTTCCAATTGTAATGGCATGCCACTGAAGTGTTTTTATCAGGGGAGTCCAGTAAATCAGATACTATTGATAAAATTATTTTAACTACTCTTTGGGGAATAGATTGGGAAAGTGTGGCGCTAACAGACCAGTTAGTTAGCTGGAATGTAAGTCCAGGTAAGATATGACAGAGGCATTGGAGATGGTAGTGGTAGAGAAAGAGGAAGCAAAATTGACTCAGCTTAAAAATGACAGGAAGACTCTGCAGGACTCAATTACAGAGGGCAGAATGTCATGGATGAATCCCAGCTCTCTGAACAATTAGACAGAAGTTGTTGCTGTTAAATACTACTGAGTTGATTCAGAATCTTAGAGAACCTGTATAGAGTTTCAGAGGAGCAGCTGATGGTTTGAACTGCCAGCAGTCCAGTGCTTATCCTATAGCACCACATCAGAACTCCTTGAGCAACAGTTGTTGTTGTTGTTAAGTGTCATCAAGTCGATTCTGATGCATAGCTATCCAGTGTAGAGTTTCCAAGGAGAGGCTACTGAATTTGAACCGCCAACCTTGCGGTTCAGATTGACTTTGCAGTTCAAGGTATTATTCCACAGTGCTACACCAGGGCTCCTGAGCAACAGTTGTTGTTGTTAAGTGCTGTCGAGTTGATTCTGACCCATAGTGACCCTGTATAGGGTTTCCAAGGAGCAGCTGGTGAGATTGAAACACCGACCTTGCAGTTCAAAGGGCTTTGCAGTCTGGTGCATTAACCCACAGCGCCATACCAGGACTTCAGAGCAACAGTACAGAGGTCAAAAGAGCAATAGGAGAGAAATGCTTAAAGGGAACAAAAGAGGAAAGGAAGGGCTTCTGGTACGGCAGGACAGCCAGAAAAGGTAGGGACTTACTCCGGTGGAAAAACAAGTGGGATCTTGCAAAGGAAACATTCATAGACCAGTCCCACGGCTTTTGGGCTATCATAATCGCTACTGGGCTCACATTTTTGAGAAACCACGCTAACAAGGATAAAGAAAAGTGCATATTTTGGGACTTTTTCCTGCGGGGACCTCAGGGCGCTCCCGCGACAGCAGAGTTTAGAAGGCGGGGCCAGGGCTGGCCAGTATAGAAAGTGGTGTCTCCCAGAAGGGCCAGAGGTGATACAACTTCCTCTCGTTCCAAGTCTCCCCACCCTGGCTTGAGACCCCAATAAAAATTGGCCGGGTGCAGCTCACCCAAGCACGGACAGTGTGAGGAACTCTGGAGAGTGTAAGAAAGGCTGCTGCAGCTTCTTAATGTCACCCATCATCTCCCAACTGTCTCTGCAGCTCAGCCCCCTGCCCCACTCCTAGTTAGCAGTGGGATCTAACAAAGGGGGTGTTCATATACCAGTCCCATGGCTTTTGGACTATCATAATCTCTCCTGGGCTCACATTTTTGAGAAACCACGCTAACAAGGATAAAGAAAAGCGAGTATTTTGGGACTCTTTCCTACAGAGACTGCAGGTTACTCCTGCGACTGCAGAGTTTAGAAAGCGGGACCAGGGCCCACTCAGACAGCTGCATCTCCCAGAAGGGCCAGAGGCGATATAATTTCCTCCCACCCCAAGTCTCCCTGCCCTGGCTTGAGACCCCAGTAAAAATTAGCCGGGTGCAGCTCACCCAAGCACAGAGAGTGTGAGGAATTCTGAAGGGTGTAAGAAAGGCTGCAGCAGCTTCTTGACGTCACCGATCATTCCCCAACTGTCTCTGCAGCTAAGCCCTCTGCCCCCACTCCTAGCTAGCAGTGGGATCTCACAAAGGGGGTGTTCATATACCAGTTCCACGGCTTTTGGACTATCATAGGTTCTCCTGGGCTCACATTTTTGAGAAACTGCACTAACAAGGATAAAGAAAAGCGAGTATTTTGGGACTCTTTCCTGCTGAGTCTGCGGATAACTCCTATGACTGCAGAGTTTAGAGAGCGGGACCAGGGCTGGCTCACTTGGACAGCTGCATCTCCCAGAAGGGCCAGAGGGAATACAACTTCCTCCCGCCTCAAGTCTTCCCGCCCTGGCGTGAGATCCCAATAAAAATCAGCCGGGTACAGCACACCCACACACTTACAAGAGTTCTTGTTGACTGCACATCCCTCCTGGAGGTGGGAACTTATCTTCCCTACATCCCATAAGAAGAAATAGCAATCGTGGCCATATAGCCAAGCTACAACATAATACTCCACCACTTAGATGAGACCCAACAACATTTACTACGATTTACAGACGAAAAGGGAAGACCATCTCCTGACCACATTAATAACAATAATAATAATAATAAAATAATAACCATGACCAATAAGAAACAATCAACTTTATCAAAGCATGTCCAAAAACAGAAGAAAGGACCTGACGCAATTGAACTGGAGACAGACAAAGAAAGCCTTCATAGAGGTGAAGGAGTGAGTTTTGGATATGCCTGAGAGGGAATTCAGAAGAATGATATGGAAACAAATTCAAATAATCTGAAAAAGGGTCTAGGAAAATAAGGAAGAAGTAAAAAAAAATTCTCCAGGAACAAACAAATAGGATAGATACATCATTGGAAACAATTCAAAACCTGCAAAAAGATGCCCAGGTGATCAGCAATAAGATATCAGAAATAGACAATAGCATTAAAGGAGAAAGGAGCATACTAGAAGAGATGGAAGCCAGAACTAGTGAGCTGGAAGACAGATCTCTCAATACTGCCAAGGTAGAAGAACAAGCAGCTAAAAGGATAAAACAATCTGAAGAGAGTCAAGATTCATGCTGGATAACATAAAGAGGAATAATGTAAGAATTATTGGCATTCTGGAACAAGAAGAAATAAAGAAATACACAGAAGAGATCGTGGAAGAACTTCTGGAAGAAATTTTCCATAACATCTTGAAAGACGAAAGGATAAGCATTCAAGAAGCCAAACATACTCCAGGAAGGATAGACCCCAGAAGAAAATCTCCAAAACAAATAATAATCAAGCTCTCAAAAATCAAAGACAAGGAAAGAATATTAAAAGCAGCCAGGGAGAAGAGAACTATAACCTATAAAGGCAAGCAAATAAGATTAAGCTCTGACTATTCAGAACAAACCATGCA
>NW_006408544.1:25746788-25767678 GCF_000296735.1 Chrysochloris asiatica
AATGATGGATGATGGAATGAACGTAAAGCTGATGTTCTCCCATGTAGACTATCACACAATTCACAATAAAACATTAAAAAAAAAAAAAAAAAAAAAAAGAGGAAAGGAAGAAACTCAGATTTGTATAGAATTGAAACTTTCCATAGGATGCTGAAGAATTGTATTGTAGGTGGGGAGAGGTGTATAATCACGACTTGGCAGAAGAGACATTGTCCTATTTGAGGAATGCAGCACTTGTCACTTGAGCACAGACAGGAACAATAAGTTTTGGATTACTTCTTAGCCACTTCGTTCGGGTGTATGTCTTGCCATCCAAATCCACGTTCTTTCATCACAAAATGACTTATTTTGTATTCCTGGGTATATTTAGCCCAATCCTATATGTATAACACAGTTCTTGGCAGCATTACTTGAGTTTAGAAAGTTATTGAGTAAATGAGAAAGCATTAATTCACTATCAGCATTTTTGAAGGCGTGTGCTTGACTTTGGGAATACAGGAGATGAATGAGATATGGCTCATGCCCTTAAGGATGTGGATCTGTTTCTTCCACCTTCATTTCCCCTCTCTTCCTTCCTCTACTTCTTTTCTTCCCTCCCCTCTACTCCTCATCTACCCACCTCCCACTCCCACTTAACACTCACTTTGTCTACTACACACAAAAAAGAAGAGTCGGTCTGCAGTATAATAGTGAATCTCCTTGCAGATCACAGCCAGGTGGGTTCCTATGGCTCTTGTCCTCCTTAGACAACCAGGCTAGCATGTTCTCCTTCCGGGAAGTGCATGGGGAAGCAATCCCAGCTCTGCAGACAAAACCCAGCCCCTGATTACACTGCATCTGCTAACATTTCATTGACCAAAGCAAGTCACATGGCAGAGCCCTGGGTGAAAGTACAGGCAAGTACATTCCACCTCATGCAGGAGAAATTGTGAAATTATATCACAAAGGGCATGATGAAAGATATAGTATCAAAGATACCTTGGACAAGTCTTTTCCATTCTCTAGATTTCCTTGCCTTTAAAATTAGGATTAGCTCTGTGTGCCCACAAGGTGTGAAATATGAAGTGGCTTCAAAAAGTTTATCGGAAAAATCTATTATCTTTTAATTACATTTTTCCACAAACTTTTTGAAGGACATCATACATCCCCTCCAGTAGTACACAAAATTATTTTAGATGGCACATAAAATTTAATTATTTTTTAATGAGGCAATAACTAATATTAAGCACATAAAGCTATGGTGATAATTCCCTTTTGAATATGCTCCCAATATTTCCAACCACATCAGAGACCAAGTTGAGTTAGTGCCTTTAACAAAATTCTCAACCAACAACAAACACACAAACCAACAAACAAAAATCCCATTGCTATCAAGTCAGTTCTGACTCATGGTGACTTATGCGGATCCCATTTATTACAGAGTATATCAGAGCTCACAGAATTTTCCTGGCTGGAATCTTTACCAAAGCAGATCAGTAGCCCTTCTGCAGCCCCTGTGGGTGAGTTCAAACTGCTAACCCTCCTGTTGGTGGTGGTTCTGTGCCATCAAGTCAATTCTGAATCCCAGTGACCCTGCATAGGGTTTTTGAATCTGTCAATCTTTACAGGACCAGAAAGCCTCATCTTTCTTCCACGGAGCAGCTGGTAGATTTGAACCGCTGACCTTGTGGTTAGCAGCCCAACTTGTAATTGACTATGCTACCAAGGCTCCTCCTTCTATTCGTGGTGGAGTACAAACCATTTACACCATGCAGGGACTTAGCCTTTGCTATTTTCCCATCTAACACAGATAGTAGAACCCAGATTTGGGGCATTTTCAAGCTGTAGTGTTTAGCTAGAATTCTGAAAGAGCATTTTGTTTTCATTGAATTTATTTTCAGTTATATAATATTTATAACAAGTGATGCTGGCTTTTTAGTTAGTTACTTATATGAAGTTTCTTTTAAAATACACCTGGTGTGGTGCCATGGGCTACTATGCTGGGCCATAAGGTCAGTTTGAATCACAAGGTTGGCAGTTCAAACTCACCAGCCACACCTTGAAAGACCTATACAGGGCTGTTATGAGTTGAAATCGACCACATGGTATGTAACTACAATAACAACAAATTTTGATAAAGCATAAGCCTATTTAAAGAAAATATGAAGTGCTTTATTGACTATGCAAGGGTTTTCAACTCTGTGGATCAAGACAAGCTCTGGACAACATCATGAAGAGTAAGTATCCCAGAACACATAGTTGTGCTCATGAGGAACCTGAACATAGACCAAGAGGCAGTTGTTTGAACAGAACCAGGGAACACCAAATGTTTAAAATCAGCAATAGTGTGTGCCAGGGTTGTATTCTTTCACCATACTTATTCAATATGTATGCTGAACACATAATCCAAGAAGCTGGATTATATGAAGAAAAACATGGCATTGGGATTGAAGGAAGACTCACTAAAAGTCTATGATACAGCCTTGCTTGCTGGAAGAGAAGAAGACTTAAACTACTTACTGATGAAGATCAAAGACCACAACCTTCAGGATGGATTGCATCTCTATATAAAGAAAACAAAAACCCTCACCACTGGATCCATAAATAACATCATGATAAATAGAGAAAAGATTGAAGTTGTCAGAGACTTCATTTTGTTTTAATCCACTATCAACACTCATGGAAACAGCAATCAAGAAATCAAACAACATAATATTGCATTAGGCAAATCTGCTGCACAAGACCTCTTTAAAGTGTTCAAGAGCAAAAATGTCAGTTTGATGACTAAGGTGTACCTGGCTCAAGCTATGGTAGTTTCAATAACCTCATATGCATATGAAAATTGAAGAATCAATAGCAAAAACTATCAAATATGTATGCATTTGAGTTATGGCATTAGAAAAGAATATTAAAAAATACCATGACTGCTAGAAGAACAAACAAATAAGTGTTGGAAGAAGTACAGCCATAAAGCTCCTTTGAAGCTCAGATGACAAAACATTGTCTCTCATGCTTTGGACACATTATCAAGAAGGACTAGCCCCTGGAGAAGGATATCATGTTTGTAAAAGTGGAGGGTCAGTGAAAAAGAGGAAGACACCCAATGAGATGGACTGGCACAGTGGCAGCAGCGATGGGCTCAAGCTTAACAATTGTGAGGATGGCACAGAACCAGCCAGTGTTTGGTCTGTTGTGCAGAGGGTTGCTATGAGTCAGAACTAACAGGATCTAACAGCAACAACAAATAAAGCAAAATTTTGGTAGCATACAGATATGAAAAAATCATGCTAGTATGGTGCTTTATGATAAGCACTGGATTACTAACCACAGGGTTGGTGGTTCAAAACCACCAGCTTTTCCTTGAAAAGCCTTTATAAGGTTCCGATGAATTGAAACTAACTCAATGGTAGTTAACAATACCAACAGCTATAACATGGTGCTTGAATAACTGAAGTTTGGAAAGTTTTGTATTCAATGATCCTTATGGTTATGAAATCTTTGAATTACTGCCAACTTCATTGCCCCAGCTGCCACATCCAATTCTGCCCCAAGGGTTTCCCAAAAGATGATGAGCAGCTCAGGGTATAATCCTTCTTTTCTAAAGGTCTTTAGACCTTTGATTTCCTCACTTAAAATCTGAGCAGACCAGCTGCCAATAAGACTTCCCAGACAGTAATATTTGATTGACATGTTTATCCCTACACAGTGGACCAGAGTCAGTCAACCCTAGGCTATACCTGCCCTTGGCATTGTGACATGTGGACCCAGATTCCAAATGTCACATCATATGTCCTCATGGTATCAAAGCACCCTAGAAAACACTAACAGATGGCTGAAATGCCTTCAAAGAGACTCCCCCAGACGGCGGCAAGTTGCACAGAGCCCCCTCCATGGTGATGGGTAACAACATATACTCATCAGAAAATGCCGAAGGGAGGAGTGTTGTCTGTGCCTTGCCAGAAGAACACTGGGTTAAATACAGGGTATTAGCTACTTTCAAACAGAGCACTGTTTTTCCTGTGCAGAATCTCCATTAAGTCCATGATGTCTTTTGGTTCCTAACCTCTACTGCTATGTTGTTAAGTGTCATCGAGTTGATTCCAACTCATAGTGACCCTGTATAAAGTTCTCGAGGAGCAGCTGGTGAGTTTGAACCACTGACCTTGCCATTCAAACCGACGTTGTGGTCCAGTGCTTATCCTACAGCGCCACACCAGGACTCCTAAATTCTATAGTGGTTCATTTTAATGTTCTTGGATGGAAATAATGGCAAGACTTCATCTCTCATTCTTTGGACATGTTATCTGCAGGGACCAATCCCCGGAAAAGGACATCATGCTTGGTGATGCAGAACATGGAAGAAAAAGAGAAAGACCACCAATGAGATGAACTGACACAGTGGCAGCAACAATGGGCTCAAATGAACCAACAATTATGATGGTGAAAGACCAGACAGTGGTTCATTCTTTTGTGTATAGAGTGGCTATGAGTCAGAACTGACTTGACAGTACCTAACACCAACAAATAGACAGAAAACCTTTACTTATATTGAACAATTCTTCAAAAAAGGAAATGAAAAGAATTTGAAGACGCTTCTAGAATAAGTTTATAAAGATCAAAGGATACAAGCATAAAATTCCAGGAACAATTCTTGACAGGAATTGGAAAGTGATCTTATTTTTATAGGCTACACTATGCAGTGTCATTACTGTTAGGTGTTGTTGGGTTGATTCCAACTCATAGTGATCCTATGCTTACGTGTAAATTAATACAATGTCTTCAGATTATTTTGAAATTGCATTTCATTATAGTTGTTGTTGTTAAGTGCCGTCCAGTCGTTTCCGACCCATAGCAACTCTGTGTAGGGTTTCCAAGGAGCAGCTGGTGAGCTTGAACCACCAACCTTGCAGTTCAAACTGATTTTGCAGTATGGCGCATTAACCAACAGCGCCACACCAGGACTCCTAGTCATATATATATATATAAATAGATACAAGTTTTAGTAGTTAAACACCTATACATCTGTATACATGTTTGTGTATGTATGTGTGAATGTGTATGTGTATAAGAAAGAAAGAGAGATGGAGAAGTACAGAGAAAAGGTAGATTGAGAGATATAGGTGGTGGTGATGATAAGTGTTCTTGAGGTGGCTCTGACTCATAGCAACCCTGCTTAGGGTTTCTGAGGCTGTACATCTTTGCAGGAGCAGAAAGCCTCATCTTTCTTCCACACAGTGGCTGATGACTGCTTGGCTTGAACTGCTGACCTTGTAGTTTGCAGTCCAGTGCTTATCCTACAGAGCCACCATGCTCTCAGATAGAGAGGAAGGAGACAAATAGAGAAAATACATAAATTATTGTTGAATCTTCATATCTAGGTATGGGCATGTGAGGTTGATCACATTATTAATTCAGGTTGCCTGTATGAGTGGACAAGCTTGAATTTGAAACAATAAAACAATGTATCTGGGGGAAATGAATAGCTAAAGCCCACTTTCTCACAGTAAGATTGATGCTTTTTGGGGCCCAAGAATGCTTAAAGAGTTCATGGATAGTCTTAAAGAAGCATGTGACTCTTCCAAAATGACTTTTAAAAGTTTGTATACCTATTGTGAAAGATTAAGAAAAAGAACCCATACTAAAGGGGTTGTGGGGGGAGCTCTTTGCTGGTTACCGGGATGGGAGGATAAGGTGAGGGGGGAAGGGGAAAGTGGAGCACAGGGCAGGGAATAGACACAGCATAGTTTGGGTGCTATGGGGAGGGGAATTGAAGAACAAAGTGGACAGGAAAACAATTAGGGAGGTATGCATGGGCTAAGTGGGACATACGTAAATAATGATGTATGCACAGCCTTGGAAAAACAAGGCTCTGGGATACAGGGTTTGAGACATTGTTGGAATGGACAAAAGGGAGGAATAATATTAAGGTGCTTGGCTGTCTTTTGAATCTTGGTTTCCCTGGCATACTATTATAAAATAGACACTTGAGGGGGAGAGAAAGGAATAGCCAGAAATATCACCATAGAAAGCTTGTAAGTCCTTCTTCTGCCTATAACTGATTGGAATATCTAAAATGGGACTACAACTGCCCAGTGAAGGGGGCTTCCTGTGGAGCCTCTACATTACATAAGACTATAGGTGGAATCCTGAACAGCATCCAGAATCTTCAGAGGTGGGAAATTTCCACTTGAAAGGACAAGCAGACCAGCCTGGAGTGGCTAGAAGAACAGAAGATACTTCTTGAAAGAAAGACCAACAGGAAAAAAATCAAAATAATAATGGCAGTCCGACTGACTACTACAAGAACAAGCAAGTGCTTGTCCAAGAGACATCAAAGCAAGTGGTCGGGTCCCCTCAGGGCAAACCCCCTTCCAAAACTAAGACTCAATGGGAATACGTGCTCTGATTGGTGACCACGTTTGTCACTGATAAGGGGAAGTGAGGGAAAAACAGCAGTGAAGCTGCGAACTAAGTCCAACCACGTTCAATAGAATTCTGTGAACCTGGGTGGAGACCTGGTTGGCCAGCAGTGTTGCAAGACCTGGGGACTCTTAGGCCCAGAGTCAGTGACAGCCACAGAGGACAAGAGTGGAGAGTGAAGCATCCAGCTGATAAGAAGAGAGAGCATATGCATAAGAACACCCAAGCTTGCAGATAATACCCATTTGGCCTGGCTTCAATGACTGGATGATCAGAGCTCAACCAGGAGAAGAAAGAAGAGGAACAAAAGAGTCATCTGATACAATTTGATGAACCTGACCTACACCTACGGATGCAGTAGCGCAAAAGAGGGAACAAATCTTTACAGTGAGGATCATTCACACCCCCTTCATATACAGAGTAGACAGGGATGGGCAACTTGGACATTGGCTACCCAAAATGGGGGTTCTTTAAAGGCAAGAAGTGACTGGTTTACAAGCTTTCAAGAGGGAGCCTAGATCCAGAGGGTACGGAGGAAGTAGAATCTCCACTGAGTAGTATCCAATCTGTCTGGAAGGAGCTAATGAAAGGAAATGGGGATAGGTCCCTTGTAGTACAATGGTGAATAACTGTTATCTGGACTGACTGTGAGGGTTAGAAATGTAAAGGTGAACATTTTGTAGCAAAAGGAGGGGAGTAATTGACTTTGCAGTCCAGGAGCAGAGGTCACTGGGACCATCAAGGGAGAAGAGTGGAGAGCGGGACGCTACCCAGAGAAGCAGTGATACCTGAGATGGAGGCAGAGAAATGGAGCAGCTGGGGACTCTAGACACAGAGAGGGAGAGGGGCTGTGTGCTGACAACCGGTGGGCAGGCTTGTAGTGTATACTCTTTGGTTGGTTGATGATGCATGGAGGAGATTATAATCATGGTAATGAAACGATAAACGATAGGATGAATGTAAAGCTAATGTTCTCCCGTATTACATAATTCACAATAAAACGTTAAAAAAAAAAAAAAGTTTGTGTGAATATAACTATATGAGATTCTGTGGAGAAAGGATAAAAAACTTTAGGTCAAAATCTCAAAATTGTCTGTCTCATTAAAGACTACTGGTCTAACATTCATTTTAGAATACATGATCAAAAAAACATCAGTAACACCACCTGTTGTTGTTTTTAAGTGCCATTGAGACGGTTCCCACTCATAGTAACCCTGTATAGGGTTTCTGAGGAGTGGCTGGTGAGCTTGAACTGCTGACCTTGAGACTTAAACTAACTTTGCAGTTGAGCATAGTAACCCGCAGTGCCAAAGGGGTTGATATAAAGTAACAATGTCTTCTCCATCCTCATAATTGTTGCTATGTTTGAGCACATTATTACAGCCACTGTGTCAATCCACCTTGTAGAGGGTCTTGTTTTTTGCCAACCTGCTACTTTATCACATGTGATAATTAAGGTTTTGTGTCAATTTGATTCTCAGTGGTGTGGTAGTTGAGATGTAATCATCCCCAAATATGACATCTAATATAATGTCATCAACTCTATGATGAGGTCAGCCAATCTATTGAAGGGAAGCTTCTCAGGGGTGTGACTTGCTTCAATATAATGGAGACTCAGGCAAGGCTTGCTTGCTGCTGGGTCTGGATCTTGCTTGCCCTCCTTCAGTTTTTCAGACCTGAGTTAGTGGTCTGCTTTATTATCTGGTGATCCTGGGTATCAGCAGCAGCCTGACTTCTTACTGGCCAGACGTGTCTGCTGTCTATTCTGACGATCTTGGTTCACCAGCCCTGCAGCTATGTGAATCAAAAGCCTCCAGCCTGACATCTGATCTTGCCTACCTCTACAACTGTGTGAGCTGTGTCCTTGATCTAAACCTCTCTTTATATATACATATATAAGCTTCACCGATTTTGTTTCTCTAGAGAACCCAGCATAAGATACCAAGCATGATGTCCTTCTCCAGAGACTGATACTTCCAGATAACATGTACAAAGCACATAGATTCTCACTATCCACATTTTTAAGGAACATTATGACTGTACTTCTTCCAAAGCAGATTGGTTTGTTCTCACAGCAGTCCATGGCATATTCAATATTCTTCATTAGCACCATAATTCAAGTACATCAATTCATCTTTGGTCTTACTTGTTTCATTGTCCAGATATCACATGCATATGAGGATATTAAAAATACTCTGGTTTGGGTCAGGTACACCTTAATTTTCAATATGACAGCTTTTCTTTTTACCATTTTAAGGAGGACTTTGTAGTAGATTTGCCCAATGAAATATACCCTTTATTATTCTTATTTACTGTTGCTTCCATGAGCATTGATTCTGAGCCCAAATAAAATAAAATCTTTTACAACTTCCATCTTTTCTTCTTTTATCATGATGTTGTTTATTTATCCAGTTGTGGAGATTTCTATTTTCTTTATGTTGAGGTATAATCTATGCTGAGGTCTTTGATAGTGTTTCAGGTCCTCTTCAATTTCAGCAAGCACAGCTATGTCATTTGTATATCGCAGGTTGATAATGCTGAAGCCATGCTATTCTTCATATCATCCATCTTCACAGATTATTTGCTCAGCATACAGATTTAATAAGTATAGTGAAAGGATACAATTCTAACAGGTACCTTTCCTCATTTTAAAGCATGTAGTATTCCCTTGTTCTGTTTGAACAACTGCTTTGCAGTCTATGTAGAAGTTTCACATGAGCACAATTTGTTGTTGTTGTCAGGTGCCAACGAGTCGGAACCGACTCATAGCGACCCCATGCACAGCAGAACGAAATAATGCTCGATCCTGGGCCAACCTCACCAACGCTGCCACCCCCGAGTCCATCAATGATGCCACCTGGCCGATCCATCTCGTTGGAGGTCTTCCTCTTTTACTCTGACCCTCCACCCTACCCAGCATGACATCCTTCTCCAAAGATTGTTTCCTCCGGACTACATGTCCAAAGTAGGAGAGACGAAGCTTAGCCATCCTGGCCTCCAAGGAGCACTCTGGCTGCACTTCTTCCAAAACAGATCTATTGGTTCTTTTGGCAGTCCATGGCACCCTCAGTATTCTCCTCCAACACCACAACTCAAAGGCATCAATTCTTCTATGATCCTCTTTATTCACTGTCCAGCTTTCGCATCCATATGAGGCTATTGAAAACACAATGGCCTGGGTCAGGCGCACCCTAGTCCTCAAGCTGACATCTCTGCTCTTCAATACTTTAAAAAGTTCCTGTGCAGCAGATTTGCCCAGTGCAATACGTCGTCTGATCTCTTGACTGCTACTTCCGCGATTGTTGATAGTTGATCCAAGAAGAATGAAGTCCTTGACAACTTCAATCCTTTCTCCATTGATAAGAATGTTGTTTATTGGTCCAGTGGTGAGGATTTTTGTTTTCTTGACATTGAGATGCAATCCATATACAAGGCTGTGCTCTTTAATCTTCATAAGTAAATGTTTCAAGTCTTCTTCACTTTCAGCAATCAAGCTGAAATGAGCACAATTAAGTGTTCTGAAATGTCCATTCTCCTCAATGTTTTCCATAATCTGTTATTATCCACACAGTCAAATGCCCTTGGCTAGTCAATAAAGTCAGTGGTTCAAGCTCACCAGCTGTTCCTTGGAAACCCTATACAGGGTCTCTATGGGTCGGAATCAACTCGATGGCACTTAACAACAACAACAAGTCAATAAAACACAGGCAAACATTAGGGCATTGTTGTTGTTGTTAAGCGTCATGGAGTCAGTTCTGACTCATTAGGGCATATCCGAATACATTTTTTAAGAGGGTTTTCATTCCTCAGAGTGTGCTTGTTATTTAGCTAACTCATTTGTTATTCCCATAAAGTCTTGAGTTAAGAGAACCTCTCTGACTATTTTTGTGTAGTTAACTCTGAATTCAACTGGTAGTAGTTATCTACCAGGTAAGTGGGTTGCTATGAACTGAAATTGACTCAATGGCACTCAATAACAACATCAAGTAAGTTCCCAAGACTATCTGATGTGTTGTTTCCACACACCTTGATCAAAGAAACAAAACAAAGGGCACTTGGGACTTCACTGATTCTAGCTCTCAGAGCTCAAAGAAAGCAACCAGTTGCAGCACACAGGGAAGCAACCAATTCTAGTCCCAAGGTGGGCAGGACCCAGGGGGGAGTTGCCATTCTGTCACCAAGTCCAGGGCCTTTGAGATGCCAAGGGTAGAAGATTCTGAAAATGCTCAAATGGTTGTAAAATAGGCCCTGTTCTTTCTGCTAGGTGAAACTGTGAGCAAGATAAGGAAGGGAAGGCTGACATAAATACGAAACATTGAAAAGACAAATTTTGGAACAAATGGGAAAATGTGAGATTTAGAAGGGACTTTAGAAGTTATTCAGCCAAACTAGGTGGAAATACTGAGATACACAGGGATGCAATGTTATAATTATTTTTGCCAAGCAAATAATAACCAAGCAGGGATTAGAGTTCAGTTCTCAGTTCTAGCCCAAAATTCCCGTCACAGTCCCAGACATTCAGAGGAGGCAATCCTGACTAAAGAAGGGAAAGATGAACTCTGAAGAAGACATTTTGATCCTAGAGACAGATTTACTTCCCCCACCCCCCCACCCCCAAATTCAGACTTTTAAGCACACTGCAATTTTGTTGTTGATGGAAACAGTTAGAGACATGGAAAATGTTATGTAAAGGAGATGCTCTAGCTGTAGTCTTGAGCAGAGGACCAGATCAGTCCCCCAAACTGCTTCATTTTATTTCCTGGAGCAATATCTGTGACTCCAGCACTACAGATGCTAAATGACAGTATTAATATGATTCCTAAGTTCAAAGGTTTCACTTTCTTGTTTGCTGCTTCTGAATCACTGGGCCTTTGGGTGCTGGTTTTGTAAGGACAAGACTCAGGTCTCTGAGGAGTGTGAGAACAGATTCCATTTCCACTGCCATGTGAAAGCATAGCCAGGGGTAACTCAATTTTCTCTTAAGCCCACTCCAATCAGACTTTTACCCTCACCACCATACCAAAGCAGCTGTTGTCAAGGTCACCAGTGACCACCAAGTTGCTTATTGGCCAGTTCTCAGTCATTATTTCACTGTCAGCATCAGGCAGCATAGCTGTCATCCTCTCTCTGTGAAGCATATTCTTCACTTGGCTTCCAAGATCCCATTCTTGCTTTCCTTTCTGACTGACCCTTCTTGATCTCAAGTGTTGTTTCTTCCATCTCCCTAACCACTAAATATTAGAGTTCCCCATGTCACAGTCTTTGAAAATTTATCCTTCTCTACCCAAGCTCACTCCTTTGGTGATCACAGCTAGCTTTATGGTTTTAAATAGTATCCATAGGGTGAGGAGCTCTGGTAGCACAGTGGTTACGATTGGGCTGCGAACCTCAAGGTCAGCAGATTGAAACCACCAACCATTCCACAGGAGAAAGCTAAGGCTTTCTGCTCCCATAAAGATTTTACAACCTCGGAACTGACTTCACAGCACACAAACATAGGGTGAGAACTCTGAATGCAATCAAGTCTACCTTCAAAAATATAGGAGTTCTCTTTTGTTCACTGTAAGGTAAGCAGTGGACTGAAAAGTCTGTTGGAACCGCAAGGTTATTGGTTCAAACTCACCAGCTGTTCTTCAAAAACCCTATACAGGGTCACTATGAGTTAAAACCCACTCAATGGCACTTCACAACAATAATCTTCAAAACATACTCTAACTGCTTCTCATCACCACTAACGCCACCAACATCATTTCTTCCTTAATTGTTCTGATTTGCATCCACTCTTGTCTCCCTACAGTTTATTGTTTACCCATCAACCACTGAAATCTCTTTAAAACATAAAGAAGAAAAACACAAAACAAAACATTTTGCCATTCTTCCATGGTTTCATGTCTCACTCAGAGTAAATCTCTTATCTCTTATTTTGCCACTCTTTTTCTTGGAAAATGCTCTGATTTTATATTTGTAGTGAGGATCAGGGTCATGGGATATAATGCATTTTACTGCATTTAATTCTCATAACTGTCTGGCTCAAATGTGAGTGAAGATGTACTATTCCAGACACACTAACTTCCATTCTTTTCCTCATACATGCTAAGGATAGTTTGACCTCAAGATTTTCACACTTGTCGTTTCTTCTGCCTTCAAAGTTCTCCTTCCATATACCTGCTAGACCTGCTCCTTCACTTCCCTTAGATATCTGCTCAAATATCATAGGTCACTAGATGTATCTTGACCAGATAGAGTAGCTCCCTCCTGTGCTATCCCTATGTCCTTATCTCTCAACACTTATCACAACTGCACAGATGACACAGTGCACTTCTATTGTTCTACCCACTAGAATACAGAGACTTGCAATAACTGGGACTTTGCCAATTTTCTTTACTGTTCTAAACTGCTTCAAAAAGTTAATGGAAAAAATTCATTATCTTTTCCTTCTATTTTTTCACAAACATTTTGAAACCCCTTTCATATTTCCAATATCACAAATGGTTCCTGGCACATAGGAGCTACTCAATAAATAATTATTGAATGAAAGAACCCAATAAGTGAATCTTTTCTAAAATCTACAATCAAATTATTATCCTGTTTTTCCTGTTCCTTTTTTTTTTCTTTTTCTTCTTCGGTTTTGATTTTCTTTCCCCCACTTTGCTTCCTTTTCTTGTTTTTTGCTTAATATTCTCTTTTCTTCCCAACTCATTTCTCTTTTCTTATGTTGTTTTTCTTTTTAAAAGTTTTTGATTTATTATGTTTGCCATTTTCTCCCTTTCTTTTCTTTTCTTTGCCTGTTGTTTGTTTTTGTCATTTTCTCTCTCTTTTTTGGTCTTGTTGTTGTTGTTGTTGCTGTTGCTGTTGTTAAGTGCCATCAAGTCAGCTCCGACCCATAGCAACCCTGTATAGGGTTTCCAAGGAGCAGCTGGTGAGCTTGAACCGCCGATCTTGCAGTTCAAACAGTTTTGCAGTCTGGCACACTAACCCACAGCGCCACACCAGGGGTCCTTTTTGGTCTTACTCAGTGGGAAGCAGTAACCACGCCCACACAGTTTAGCCACCCCTGCACCTTCAGCAGCCCCATCCACTCACTGGGTGAGAAATTTCTACACATTTTGATCAATGGTAGACAGCAGCCAGCACCAGCCCTCAACTGTTCTATACGAATAGTGAACAGAGAACTGTGTATCCACATTCATTAGTCATTACACCCACCAGGAGACAGGTGGTGAGGGCCTAATTCCTGCCAAGCTGGCAAGTAGAGGAGTACACCTGTGCTGCCCACTCAGATAATAGAAAAAACAAAATAAGTTTTTTTTTTCTTTTTTAAACCTAAACAAAACACACTAGCATACAACCACCAATTAACCAGAAACCAATTAACACCACAGTTTCTTGGAGACAGCAGGCAACCTCAGTTGATAAAAACAAACAAGACAGAGAGTGACTCAAATAAGTAACTAAAATGCAAAGCCAGAAAATCTTTCCTAAAAAAAAAAACACATGGCATTGTAACTATCTGATAAGGAATTCAAAAGAATGGTATTTAGGTATCTTCAATGGATTGAAAAAAAGATTAAGGGAACTACAGACATAATCAAGGAAAACACGGACAAACTTCTAGAGGAATTCAGGAAAGTACTTCAAGAACAAACTGACAATAGAAACGAAAAATTAGAAACCATACAAAAAAGCAAATAGAAACCCAGAAAACTAATACTAAGATTTCAGGAATAGATTGAAATTGAAAGGGCAAAGGAGTAGAAATGAGTCAATGGAAGACAGAATATGTGAGATGGAAGACAAAGTTCTCAATACCAATCTGCTAGAGGAACAATCAGAATAAAAATACAGGTAGTCTAAGGTTTAGGTAAGACACCATCAACAGGAATAATTTATATGTGATCTTAATTCCGGAACAGGAATATACCAAAAAAACACAAAGAAAATTGTTGAAGAGTTGTTGGAAGAAAACTTCCCTAATACCAAAAATGATGAGAAGATAAGCATTCAAGAAGCTGAACAAACCCCAAACAGGATAGAATCCAAAATTCATATGATATATGAAGATATATCATAATTAAACTTTCTAAAACCAAAGAAAAAGAATCCTGAAAGCCACTTGGGAAAAATTACCTACAACGAATTTATGACTAAGTTCTGATTTCTTGACAGAAACCATAGAGGCAAGAACAGAATGGGATGACATATATAAAACTCTGAAATTAAAAAAAAAAATTCAACCAAGAATCACATACTCAAAAAAATGGTTCTTATAATTTAACAGTGAAATTAGGCCATTTACAGTTAGACCGAAATTAAGGGGATTTATGAAATCCAGAAGAACAGCCTTGCAAGAAATACTAAAGAGAGTTCTTAGATACTGAACCAGTAATGGCAGACAATGATATGAGGTTAACACACATGAAAACATCACCCAGAAGTCAACCCAAATATAGAAATATCCAAGGTGAAATAAATCTACAAGACTGAAAATAGGAAAGTAGAAATATCAAATTGTAAATGAAGAAAACTACAATGTAAAAAGGGGGAATAAGTAATGTGGTAACAGAAATTCCAAATGGAGATGTATCAACAAGATAGTATAGACTGTTTAAAATTTGGGAAGGAAATAATAAATTACAGGGTATAAACAATAAACAAAATTAATAAGTCATATCAAAATAAAAAGTAAAAAATCATACAGATTTAATAACCATTAAACAACAATAATGAAAGAAATGATAAGAAAATCCACTGCCTTGCAGAGAGTTGTTTGGTGTGGTTCTTCTAACCATGGTCTTTAGAACTCCCATCAAAAGACATTTTCCTGATGGTTCTGGGTAAGAGACTCATCACAACCTTATGCACAACAGAACGAAACACTGCACAGTCCTTCCTGTATGACATTTTCCTGAAAATCTCCTTCCAATTATGAGCTACAAATAATCACTGACTTTATTTCTGTCATTACAAATTAGTTTTCTGTATTGTAGAAATTCATATAACTATAATCACAAGGCATGGTCCCGATTTAGTTCCTGGCTCCTGGTTTTCACCATACTGTTATTGAAATTCATACAAGTTTTTGTGTACATCAACACTTTGATTCATTTTATTACTGCATAGTAGTTCATTGTAAGGTTAAATTTGTTTAGACTATTCACTTGTTAGTGGAACTTGTGTTGTATCCAGTCTTGGTTATTATGAATTAAAGCAGCTAAGAACATTCATCTACAAGTTTTTATGTGGATATACACTTTCATTTTTAGGTAAACATCTAGGAGTGGAATTGTTGAGACATAGGCTAGTTGTTTGTTTAACTTTATAGCAACTGTCTTTTACAAAGTGGTTGTATCATTTTATACATCCACCACAATATATGAGAATTTTTGTTGTTGTTGTTATGTGCCATCGAGTTGGTTCCGACCCATAGCGACCCTGTATAGGGTTTCCGAGGGTGTAAATCTTTACGGGAGTAGAATTTTACTTGCTCTAAATTCTTGTCAACTTAGTAATGTCAGATTTTTTTTTCTTAAAATTTTCTGGAATCTCATTATGGTTTTAATGTACAATTTGCTGATGATATTTGGCATCTTTTCATGTGCTAATTGACCAATGGTATTATTTTTTGGAAGCAAATATATTAATGTTTTGCATATTTAAAAATTGGAGTATTGATCTTATTACTTAAGTTGCTAATACACACATGTTCTGGGTAGAAGTATTTTGTCATATATATGTATTATAAAAAAAATTTTTCAGGTCTATGGTTTGTCTTTCATTTTTATATGACACTGTAGGATCAGCACTGGACTTCAAACCACAAAGCTGACAGTTCAAATCCACCAACGGTTCTTGGAAATCCTATGTACGGTCACTATGAGTGGGAGCAGACTCAAGGGAAACTTAACATCAACATCTTTCAAATGGAGTCCTGGTGTGGCATGGTAGGACAAATACTGGACAGCTAAACTAAACGTCTGTGATTCAAACCCACCAGCCACTTTTTGGAATCCTGGTGTGGCACAGTAGGACAAAGCACTGGTCCGCAAAGTCACTTTGAACCACAAAGTCAGCAGTTCAAACTCACCAGCTGCTCCTTAGAAAACCCTATAGATAGAGGTTTGCTGTGAGTTAGAACTGGCTGGACAGCACTTAACAACAAAAGAGAATCAACTCGATCACACTTAACATCAAAAATGACAATCTTTCAAGTATAAGGATTTAAAATTTAATGAAGTACAATTTCCTTTTATGTTTCATACTTTAAAAAATATTAATGTACTTCAAGGTTATGAATATTTGCTTCTATGTTTTCTTATGGAAGTTTCATGGCCTCTACTTTTCTGTTTGGAGTTCTGGTGTGGCACTGTAGGATAAGCACTGGATTGCTAACTGCAAAGGTAGTGCTTCAAACCCACCAGCTGCTTCACAGAAGTGCTATACAGAGTGGTTAAGAGTTGGAACTGACTTGACAACACTTAACAACAACAACAACTTTTATGCTTGGTTCTATTTTTTCATTTTAGTGTACACTATGAAATAAAGGTCATGTTTCATACCTTTCTCTTCATATCAATAGCCAATTATTTCAGTACCATTTGGTAAAATGACAACTTCCCCCAGCCATTATGTTGTTTTAGTAAATTCATTGAAAATAATTGAGCATATAAGGGGGTTTCAAAAATCCATGGAAAAATAGTGTTAAAAGATAATGGATTTTTTCCACCAACTTCTAGAAGACTCCTCATATATGTGCGGGTCAATTCCTGAAATTTAATGGTATACGATGGTAATTCTATTTTCTGTTAATTTCTTTCACTTTATAATATGTATTGAAATAAGGTAATGTATGTTTTGAAACTTAGTTTTTCTCTTTCAAAGCAGTTTTGATTATTCTGTGCCCTTTACTTTTTCAAATGTCCTTTAGAATAGACTAATCAATTTTGGGGGGAGGGGGGAAATACTGCGGCAATTTTGAAAATAGTTGAATTATATCAGTGAGTCATTTGGGAAACATTTACATCTTAAAACTACAGAGTTTTCTAATTTAGCAACATGGTAAAATTCTGCATTTGGATTTCTTAAAATTTCTCTCAGACAGGTTTTATAGTTTTTATTTTATATAGATCTTGCACATATTTATCTCATTTAAAATTAATTTGAATTGCCTAATATCAGTATGGGAGTTCTGGTGTGGCACTGCAGGATAATGCACTGGACCACAATGTTGGTTTGAACCGCAAAGTTGGAGGTTCAAACTCACCAACCACTCCTCAGAATCCCTATATAGGGCCATTATGAGCTGAAACTGACTACAGCACTTAACTGCAACAATAATGCCAGTATAGGTAAATACCGTTAATTTTTATATACTGATTTTACTTTCTGCAGCCTTGAAAATTCACTGCTTAGTTCTACTAGCTTTATTGTAGATTGCTTATGATTTTTTTCACATGTGAACATGGTCAGTTTTCTTTCTTCATTTTCAGGCTGTATTTTTACTGCTTTGACTTATTTTATTTCCTAACAGTTTTGATAAAACATTGAGTAGAAATGGTCAATGTGATGTTGATCTTAGGGAAAGAGTGATCCATCTTTCAACATTAAGCAACATATTAGCTGTAGCCATTTCAAAAGTGCTCTTTATCACAGGTTGACTATGTTCCCTTCTTAGCCTTACTTGCTGAGTTTTTATTATGAATAGGTATTGGATTTTGTCACCTTCTCCTTTTGCATCTACAGAGATGCTCATATATAGATATTTTTTCTTTTAGTTGAGTTCTGATTGTACCATGGATCACACTGATTGATTTTCAAATGTAAACAATAGTTGTAATCTATAGATAAATCTCCTTTGGCTATGATGTATTGTTGCTTTTATTGATTTATTTATATCTATGTAATGCTTGCTTTCTCTAAATTCTGAAAGTTACTGTTTTTGTTTTTGGTGGGGAATGGCATTATCTACCTTAAATCTTTGATAGAATCCACTAGTGAGACTATTTAGGCATATATGCTTTACAGTGAAGTTTTTCACATTATAAATCCAATTTCTTTAAGCTATATTAACTATTCAGATTTTATAGCTGCTTTTGAATTAATTTACTTAATTTTGTATTGCAACGAATTTGTTCATGCACATAAGATTTTAAATTCATTGGCATAAAGCTGTTCATAACATTGTCTTACTAGCTTTGTAATATCTGTAGGGTCTGTAGTGATGTTCCCTCTTAATATTATGTGACTTTGTAATGTTTTATGTAATTATTTTACATGTAATTATTTTAGCTACATGTTTAAGTACATTTTAATGACCTTTTCTAAGAATAAGATTAAGATTTTACTGATTTTTCTTTGTATATCATTCTGTTTCTATTTCATCAATTTTTGCTCTTATTTTAATTGTTTCTTTAGGTTTCATTTAACAGTTTTTAGGTAGTTTCTTAAGGTGAAAATTTAGATAATTGATTTTAGACTTATTCTTTTTCTAATACAAATATTTAAATATCACCACTTTAACTGTACCCCACATATCTGATATGCTGTGTTCATTTACGATACTTTCTAATGTCACTTGTTATTTCATGTTTTCTTTAAAAGTATTTTGTTTAATTTACAAATATTTTGAGTCTTCTCTAGATTTTTATTGCTTTCTAACATAATCCTGTTGTGATTAAAGAGCACAGAAACTTGTTGTATGGCTTAGTATATGGGCCATCTCAGTGAATGTTCAGTGAGCACTGGGAAAGAATGTGTGTTCTATTATTGTTAGGTGTGGAATTCTATGTCAAGTTGGTTGAGGATGTTGGTCAAGACTTCTATATTTTTTATCAATTTTTGTCTTCTTGTTCTATCATTTAATGAGAAGTGTTGTAACTTTTAAATTTAATTGTGGTCTTGAAAGTCTTCCTTTCAGTTTCATTCAGTTTTTGCTTCATGAGATCTGAAGATCTTTTATTAGCTACCTATGTATGTAGGGGAAGTACCTGAGTGATGTGCAAGGTTAATGTGGTTGGCTGCTGAACAAAAGCTTGCAGGCCCAAGTTCATCTGGAGGCATTTCTGAAAAATCAAGCATTACAAGCCCAGGCTCAACTCAACAGCAATTGCTTTATGCTCACATCATTCTGTACAGATTCAAGTTTCCATCTTATATGATATTTCTTAAACCTGAAAGATTTCAACAATTCCTATAATTCAAGTCTGTTTGTAACAAATTCTTGTACCTTCTTTTTTCTCAAAAAAGTTCACTATTGTCTTAAATTTGACCAATATTTTCACTGGCTATAGAATTAGTACGTTGAGAGTTTTTGTTTGCTTGTTTTCTTTAAACTTGTTAAAAATAATCCCAGTATGCTTTGACTTTCATTCTTTCTGATGAAAAACCAGCAAGTCTGATTGTTTATACTAAATCAAACATTCTTCTATGTTAACACTTGTTGTTGTTGTTGTTATGTGCCATTGAGTCGGTTCCAACCCATAGTGACCATGTATAGGGCTTCCGAGGAGCAGCTGGTGAATTTGAACTACCGACCTCACTATTCAAATGACTTTTGGTCCAGTGATTGTCCTACAGTGCCACACCAAAGGAATATATATGTCCTATTATGTAAATAAACATATATACATACACACATGCACGTGTATAAGGAGTCTTTAAAAAATTTCTAGAAAAATGGAATTAAAAGATAATGACATTTTCCCACAAATGTTTGGAAGCCCCTCATATAGCGATGAGTCCTGGTGTGATGGATTAATGAGCTGGACCACAAAGTCATTCTGAACAACAAGGTCGACTATTCAGGCTTACCAGCTGCTCCTCGGAAGCCCTATACAGGATCACTGTGAGTTGGAACCAATTCAATGGCACATAACAACAACAACAACATATAGAGAAAGAGGTAGATATAGTTGTTGTTGTTGTTAGGGGCCATCAAGTCAGTAGTGACGCATAGTGATATAATACACAACAGAAGGAAGCACTGCCCAGTTCTGAGCCAGTCTCACAATCATTGCTACGCATGAGCCCATTGCTGCTGCCACTATGCCAGTCCATCTCATTAGGGCTTTCCTATTTTTCGCTGGCTCTCCACTTTACCATGCATGATATCCTTCTCCAGGGAATGGTCCCTTCTGTTACTATGTCAGAAATATGAGAGTGGAAGTCTGTCAATCCTAGCTTCTAAGGAGCATTCTGCCTGTACTTCTTCCAGCACAGATTGGTTTGTTCTTTTGGCAGTCCAAGGTACTGTTAATATTCTCCTCCAACACGATAACTCAAATGTATCAATTCTTCTACAATCTTCATTGTTAACTGTCCAACTTTCACATGCATATGAGGTTATTGAAAATGCCATGGCTTGGGTCAGGCATACCTTAATCCTCACACTGACATCTTTGTTCTTGAACACTTTAAAGAGGTCTTGTACAGCAGATTTGCCTAATGCAATACATCATTTGATTTCTTGACTACTGCTGCCAAGAGTGTTGATGAT
>NW_006408544.1:25769348-25815899 GCF_000296735.1 Chrysochloris asiatica
TTACAAGCCTTCTAGTGTGGTATTTCTGACTATTCCTTTCTCTCCCTCTCCTGTGTCTATTCTGTGCTGCCCGGTCAGGGAAGTGCTGGAAGTTCCTTCATCCACTCTTGATGCCATATTTTTATTCATATAATCCATCTTTTCAGATTATTTGCTCAGTGTACAGACAGAATAAATATGATGAAAGAATACAACCCTGGCACACAACTTTCCTGATTTTAAATCACTCACTTTTTTCCCCTTGTTCTGTTCAAATGTTGTCTCTTGGTCTTTGTAATGATTGCCTCATGAGCACAATGAAATGTTCTGGAATACTCATTCACCACAATGTTGTCCATGAATTGTCATGATGTACACAGTAGAATCCTTTTGCATAGTCAGTAAAGCACAAGTAAACATCTTTCTGGTATTCTCTGCTTTCAACCATGATGATGGCACTGATAGCCCTCGTTCCTGCTTGAACCTCTGGCAGTTCCTAATCAATGTAGTGCTGCAGCCATGTTTGAATTATCTTTAGTAATATTTTGCTTGCATATGATATTAATAATGTTGTCCGATAATTTCTGCATTCTGTTGGATCACCTGTCTTTGGAATGGGCATAAATATGGATCTCTTTCAATCAGGTGGCCAGGCAGCTTTCTTCTAAATTTCTTGGTATAGATGAGTGAGTGCCTCTAATGTTCCATCAGTTTGTTGAAATATTTCAGTTTGTATTCCATCAGTTCCTGGAGCCTTGGTCTTTGCCAATGCCTTCAGTGCACATTGGCCTTCTCCCTTCAGTACCATTGGCTCTTGATCATATGCTGCCTCTTTACATGGTTGAACATTGACCATTTCTTTTTAGTGCAGTGACTGTGTGTATTCTTTCCATCTTCTTTTGAAGGTTTCTGCATCATTCAGTATTTTGCCAAAATAATTCTTCAGTGTTTCTCAGTTCTTTCAACTTGCGAAATGCTGAGTATGTTCTTCCCTTTTAGTTTTCTAACTCCAGATCTTTGCATATTTCATAATATTTGACTTTATCTTCTCAAGATACTTTTGGAAATTTTCTGTTCAACTCTTTTACCTCCTCATTTATTCCATTTGCTTCAGCATCTCTATATTGGTGAACAATGTTTAGAGTCTCTTCTGACATCTGTTTTGGTCTTTTCTTTCTTCCTTGTCCCCTTAATGACCTTTCACTTTCTTCTTGTATGATGTTTTGATGTCATCCACAACTCTTCTGGTTTTTAGTCATTAGTGTCTAATGCATCAAATCTGTCCTTGAGAGGCTTTTTAAATTCTGTTGGGATATGTCCAAGGTCATATGTTGGCTCTTGTGGACTTGTCTTAAATGTCTTCAACTTCAGCCTCATAATTCAGCCTAAACTTGCATATCAACAATTGATCATTGGTTGCACAGTCTGCTCTTGGCCTTGTTTGGATTGGTGATATGGAGTTTTTCTCCTTCTCTTTCCACAGATATAGTCAGTTTGAGTTTTGTATAGTCCATCTGGTGATGTCCATGTATTTTATGTTGTTTAAAAAAAGGTATTTGCCACGAATAAGTCATTTGTCTTGCAAAATTCTATCATGCAATCTCCATCAATATTTCTGTCACTAAGGCCATATTTTCCAACTACTGATCCTTCTTTGTTTCCAAACTTTGCATCCTTGTCACCAGTAATTATCAGTATATATTGATTGCATGTTTGATCAGGCTGGAGAAGTTAGTAGAAATCTTCAATTTAATCTTCACTGGCTTTAGTGGTTGGTGTATAAATTTGAATAATAGAGGCATTAATTTGTCTTCCTTGTAGTCATATGGAAACTATCAAATCACAGACAGCATTATACTTCAAGACAGATCTTGAAATGTTCTTGTGGGTGATGAAGGTGATGCCTTTCCTTTTCAGTTTGTCATGCCTGGCATAGTAGTAAACCATGTGATTTTCACATTCAAAATGGCCAATACCAGTCTATTTTAGCTCACGAATGCTTAAGATATCGATATTTATGCATTCCATTTCATTTTCTACAACTTCCAATTTTCCTAGATTCATAATCCATATATTCCATGTTCCAATTATTAATGGATACTTGCATCTGTTTCTTCTCATTTTGAGCTGTGTCCCATCAGCAAATGAAGGTCCCAAATGCTTACTGCATTTGCATCATCATGGTCAACTGGACTTTGAGGAGGCAGTTTTATTTTGAGTGCCTTCCAGCCTGAGGGACTCATCTTGTAGCACTATACCTGACAATATTCTGGTCCTCTTCATTGTTTCAATATTAAGTATTCTGATGCGATCTGTCAGCGTTCCTCTGTTATTCATAAGGTTTTCAGTGACTAAACATTTGGAAATAGTATGCCCACCTTTTTCCAAGTCTATCTTAGTCTGGAAGCTTGGCTAAAATCTGTCTACCATGGGCAACTCTGCTGGCATTCAAAATACTAGTGGTATAGTTTCCAGCATCACAGTAACACACCCAGTCACCACCATGTGACAAACTGACAGATGGGTGGTATCAGGATGGTGTATTTGTTACCCTTAACTCTTGTGTTTCTCCTAGTGTATTTCTTTGCTTTGCTCATGTTGTGCTATTTTTCCACTTACTGTACATTGTTTTTCCCTTCAACTAAATTAATACATCTACCCTCTAGTTAGTAATTTACTTTCCTTTCACCTCTCACCTGTGGTAACTTTCAAATAATGTTTCTTTCTGTGTGTAAGACTTTTCTTGACTGTTTAGTGTAGAGGTTTCATACAATATTTATTCTTTTGTGATTTTTAAGATTAAGAAAAGCACTGTTCTTGAATTCTAGAAGATGTGAATGAGTATCTTGGTTCTTTCATCCACTAACTGTGATCACTACATGTTGTGTGCCACTAAGTTCAATTCAACCCACAGTGACTCTAGGACAGAGTAGGACTACCCCATAGTGTTTACTAGGATTTCATCTTTACACTATGGGGTAGTTCAAACAGGTCTTTTCTCTTGTGGCATTGTAGATGGATTTAACTGCTAATCTGTTGTTAGTAGTTGGGTGATTAACACCACAGCTCCTAAGTTGATTACAAAATTCCACTTACCTATGTAGATCTCATATATAAAAATGGAATTATGGATTTTATTACAAGGGAGATTTCTAAGGATTGCCTGATCAAAACTTTCTCCCCTCCATTCCTTTTTCCTTCCCTGTCCCTTTCCTTGTCTTTCTCCCTCCCTCTCTTCCTTTCTTTCTTCCACCCATCCATCTATCTATCTGTCTATTCACAAGTAGTTACTGACCACTCAGAATGTATTAGGAATGTATTAGGAATCAGCAGTTAAGGCCAGGAAAGCCCTGATCTCATTGATCTGACCTATAGAGGATTAAAAAGGGAGCAAATAAATCAAGAAGATATTTCAGACGTGAATAATTCTATGAAGGAAATGAAACAGTGATACGATCACAGAGTGAGGATGAAAAAAGTTTCCACATGGCCATCAGAAAAATGCTCTCTGAAGAGGTAGCAATTCCTTTAAGAACAGGAAGAAGGCAGGAGCAGAATGGCAGAGCAGAAGAGCCTGCCACAGAGCGGTAACAACACAGGCTCCGGAGTAAGAACCTGTGTTGGAGAAGCTGAAAGGTCAGAATGACAGGAGCAAAAGGAAGGAGGGTATCAGTGGCCAAGATGAAATTGAAGAGGATAGGCAGGAATCAATTCACATGGCCCTTATAGTCCGAAGTGAGGTTGTTGTAAGTGCCACAGGAAGTCACTGTAGAGCTTTATCAAGTAGTAGAGTGTTGATACAATATCATTTGTGCTTTTTCAAAATCATTCCATTTCCTTTATGTAGATGTCTAAAAATCTTCCAATTTTAAAGGTCCACTACTAAAATTTAGATTGAATTTCACCTACATTTGTTGAGTAATTATGAAGTGGCATGTTTTGTGGGAAGTATACATAGATATGCAAAGGAGATCCGATAGTGTAGTGGTTACAAGTTGGGCTGCCAACCTCAAGGTCAGCAGTTTGAAACTACCAGCTGTTCCACGGGAGAAAGATGAAGCTTTCTACTCCCATAAAGATTTACAGCCTCGGAAACCCTGTGCAGGGTCGCTATGAGTCGGAACCGACTCCATGGCACATAAAAACAACAATACATAGATAAGATAGTCCCTACCTGCCTGAATCTTAACTTCTGGTTGAAAAGTCAAACACATGCCACAAATGCCAAGTAATTATAGCTTTTTCTCTACCATTATTAAGCAGAGAAAAGAAAAGGCTTGAGTGGATTGAGGACTGATGCCATGGCTGTATACATTCTACCTAGAGAGAGAATTTCCAGCACCTTCCCCCTCTCTAGCTTATCTATAGAAACTGTCCTGGTCCTCATTAAGAGAGAGGTCTTAAACCACCAATGCTATTTTCTATTTTCTTCACTTGACCATTCTGATACCTGCACCTTACTTACTCATGATCAATCCTGAGATAGCAGATGATACATTAAGTTTAAAAAGGTAAAAGTTGACTTAATTAAAAATATGTTAGGCTTGGGAGTGAGCTTAGCTGGATAAATCCTCTGGAGGAGAAATTAATGCTCCAACCTGGTCACTATTGCAAAAGAACAAAAACTGGAGCCATGGGGAGTCTGAACATCAGGAATCCTCAGCCCTCAACTTAAAAAGAAATCTACATTGTGCTAATCGGTGACCAGTTAGAGTCTTCATACATTTTTAACATGCTCACCTGTTGTGCCATTCTTAAAAAGAATGCAGGCATTAAAATTAAATATATAAAATTATGCCAAGGAGAAGGCAAAAGTGAAAGAGCAAGGAAAATAATGGTTTGTGAGAGAATCTGATGAATATTCATCAAACTAAAATTCATTACTAAGGCGCAAAGTCCTGTTTGAGAGAAGTATTATCTCAAGAATTCTTTACTATATTTAAAACATCTCTAACAATTGATATACTCAGCTTTCTTTTTTCTTTACTATGTGTTAAAAACAGATATGGTTTTCTACACTGTAATCTAAGTATGTTCACTGTTTTTATTGAAATTGAACATTTGAAAAGAGGAAAGTAGAAAAAGTGGAAAAAAAATCATCCATATTTTGAAAAGTAGAAAAAATAATACCACATTCCCACTACCACTCAATATAAATCTTATATATTATTTCCAATCTTTTGTCCTGTGCATATTTTATATAGTTGAGATCATGCTGTATATACATTTTATTACCTAATTGTATTTTCAATTTTCCCTATAAGATGAACCCATGTTATTAGATGATTGATATGACTGAATAATTTTCTATCATATAGATATTACCACTTCCCTACTGGAATTAAAACCACGCGTTTTGTTTCTATTACCTCTATTTAAGCTATTTGGAGAATCCAATATTACAGCCCATAAACATGAGACACAATGAAAGAACAACTTTCAGAAACCCTACGTCCCCCTCAATGGAGTGTAAGGCAGACCTGTTGTTGTTGGGTGTCATCAAGTCAAGTGTTGATCATAGGGACTCCATGTGACAAAGCAGAACTTCCCCATAGATTTTTCTTACCTCTAGTTTTTATGTCTTGGTGTGATGCCATAGGATAAGCACTTGATTTCAAGGTCAGTTTGAACCACAAGATCGATGTCTCAAACTTACCAGCCACTCCTAGGAAACCATACACAGGGTTGCTGTGAGTCAGAACTGACTTGATGGGACTAAACAGCAACAATTTTGTGAGAAGTCTTGGAGTTGCACTGTAGGATAAGCACTGGACAGCAAGGTCAATTTGAACTGTAAGGTCAGTGGTTCAAATTCACTAGCTGCTCCTAGTAAACCCTATGCAGGGTTACTGTGACTTGGAACTGACTTGACAACATTTAACAACAACAAAGGAGGCCTGGTGGAACCGACTCGACAGAAAGCTGAGGCTCTCTACTCTCTGCTCCTGTCAAGATTTACAGCCTCAGAGCCCATATACAGGGTCATTACGAGTTGGAACCAACTCTGGCACACAGGAGCAACCATGGCAGCAAAGATTCCCTGGTGCCACAATGGGTCAAATGTTGGGTTGATAACTAAAAGGTTGGTGGCTAAATCCACTAGATGATCTCTAGACAAAGATGAGGTGATCTAGCATCCATAAAAATCACAGCTTCATGGCAAGATAAGCCTTACAACATTCAATAGACTCCTATGAACCCGGGTGAAGACCTGGTCGGCCAGAAGGGTGGCAAGACCTGGGGACTCTTGAGCCCAGAGTCAGTAACACAGCCACAGAGGACTAAGGTTAGAGAGTGAAGCGTCTGATAAGAAGAGAGGTCATGTGCATAAGAACACCCACACTTGCACATAATACCCATTTGACCCGGCTTCAATGACTGGATGATCAGAGCTCAGCCAGAAGAAGAAAGAAGAGGGAAAAAAGAATAATCTGATACAATTTAATGAATTTGACCTACACCTATGGAAGCAGTAGCTCAAAAGAGAGAACAAATCTTTGCAGCAAGGATCATTCCCACCCCTCCACACACAGAGAGGACAGGGATGGGCAACTTGGGCATTGGCTACCCAGAATGGGTGGGGGGCTACAGAGGCAAGAAGTGACTGGCTTACAAGCTTTCAAGAGGGAACCTAGATACAGAGGGTGAGGAGCAAGGTAGAGTCTCCACAGAGTAGTATCCAATCTGTCTAGGCGGGACTGATGAAAGGAAATGCAGATAGGTCTCTTGTGATACAATAGTGAATAATTGTTATCAGGACTGATTGTGAGGGTGGGCAATACAAAGGTAGACATTTTATAGCAAGGAGGGGAGTGATTAACTTTTCAGTCTAGGAGCAAAGGTCCCTAGGACCATCAATGGAGAAGAGCGGAGAGCGGGACCCTACCCAGAGAAGAAGTGATGCCTGAGATGGAGGCAGACCATGACGTGGAGAGATGGAGCAGCTGGGAACTTGAGATCCAGAGAGGGAAAGGGGAGGGGGGTTGATGACTGGGGAGGAGGGTACAGGCTTTCAGGGTATACCCTTTTGTTGGCTGATGATGCATGGAGGGGATTGTAACCGTGGCAATGAAACGATATATGATAGAATGAATGTAAAACTAGTGTTCTCCCATGTAAACTATCACATGATTCACAATAAAACATTAAAAAAAAAAAAATCACAGCTTCAGAAACCCTAAGGAGCAGTTCTAATCACCCTATTGTTGTTGTTATATTCTGTGGAGTCGGTTCCGACTCATAGCGACCCTGTACAGGGTTTCCGAGGCTGTAAATCTTTACGGGAGAAGAACGCCTCATCTTTCTCCCGTGGAACAGCTGGCAGTTTCAAACTACTGACCTTGAGGTTCGCAGCCCAATTCACAATCACTACACTTCCAGAGTTTCTTAATTATCCTATAGAGTCACTCTTAAGTAGGAATTGACTCCACGGCAGTTTTTTTGTTTGTTTGTTTGTTTTTACTCTATACTTGGCATTCTGTTAAGGACCTTGTGTACTTGGTCTATTTTTAACCTCACAAAAGTGATATCAGCTGAGATTTTCCCTATTTTGTAGATGGAGAAACTGAGTCTCACAGAAAATAAGAAATTAGCCTTAACCACACAGCTGTGTAAATAGCAGAGATAAGATTCTAACATGCATCCAAATAATTCCAAAGCTTTTTAACAGATCTAGATATGAAATAGTTATCAGGTTGGGTCTTTGGATTAGGTTATGAGAATTGAGAAAGAAAGCACAAAAGTGTAGTAGGTGACTTGTACTGATTAAATTGGGCAGACTGTTTATATTAAAGATTATGGACAAGCTGGTCCCTTGAAGACAGTAAAAACTGGTTTGGATCTTCACCTTTCTAGGACAGATTTATGATTCACATGTCTGCGGGACACAGGATTCCTTATTCAGACAAAACATAAAACCTTGAATGGCTTAAGGAGACAATAGGTCCACAGGGAAAAGCAACTCATTTCTAATATACCTTCAATATTTTAGGAGCTTTAAAAATATGAACTCACTAATTCCACACCCACAAGTCAATTATAATTACATTTATTTTACAAATGAGAAAACACCAGAGAATGTTATTTTAACTCATATCTTTTACAATCTAGAAATTCACCATTTTGGGATTATTCACTCAACTCTTAGTATTTAGGATACTTATTTACTGTGTACAGGTAAAATCCTAGAATGCAGTTAGGATAAAGGTAGAGAGTGAGTTTTAAAATCACAGAATAAAATGTAGTTCATTAAAGTGAACCAATCTCACATTTTATAAAGAATATGACAAGAGGGGGCAGATGATTTATTCAAACACACAGTTTTATAAGTCTCACAGCAGAGCTAGACAGTCAAATTGATGCATGTTAATCTATTCCTGGAGCTCTGGTAGCGTAGTGGTTGTGAATTGTGCTGCTAACAGCAAGGTCAGCAATTAGAAACTACCAGCTGTTCCACGGAAGAAAGATGAGGCTTTCTGCTCCCATAAAGATTTACAGCCTCAGAAACCCTGTACAGGGTTTCCGGAACCGACTCCATGGCACATATCAACAACAACACCAATCTATTACTGGTTTACTCTTTTTCTGTAATATCCAAGGCTAATTGCCAAGCGTAAGTGTAAGCACATTCATTAAATGTTTAGAGAATTGAGTTGGTTAATTTTTTCAGAGATTATATTACCATTTATGCCAAGATTGCTGTTAGTTGATTTTGAATTGGCTTTGACTCATGGCGACTTCTCATGTACAATAAAACCTAACACTGACCAATCCCGGGTCATGCTTTTGATTACAGGCATTCTTGAATCCATTGTTGACTTTCAACCAAAGGAGACTCATCTGCCAACATTATTATGTGAGACAGACAATATTCTGTTATGATCTATAGGGGTTTTATGGGGCATGGGACACAAGGGTTAGACTAATTTTCAGAAGTAGATTACCAGGTCTTTCTTTCTAGGCTGCCTTAGATTGAAACTTGCCCACCATGGGTGACCCCGCTGGTATTTGAAATACCAGCGGCACAATTTCCAGCATCATAGCAATATACAAGTCACCAAGGAGTTCTAATAGCGTAGTGGTTATGAATCGGGCTGCGAACCTTAAGGTCAGCAGTTCGAAACAACCAGCTGTTCCGTGGGAGACAGATGAGGCTTTCTGCTCCAGTAAAGATTTACAGCCTCAGAAACCCTGTACAGGGTCGCTATAGATCGGCACCAACTTGACGGCACTTAACAACAACAACAACAACAATTGCATGGCAAACAGACAAATGGGTGGTGGATCTATGCCAATACCACACCATAACTCAAACTATTCAATCAATATTTATATCTTTTAGAGTCTCCGGATTCTCTTTTCCAAATATAAGTAATTTGCGAAAGTTGTTGTTGTTGCTTTAAAGAAAGTAAGAGAAGGGTTAAAGAAAAAGGGTATTTTACTTTTGGTGTTTTTAAATTTTTTCCTAGTTAAGAAGGTCATGGTTTGGAGCGAGAAGAATCGAACGCCTCGTGTCACATAGCAACACAATATCGGCAGCTACCACTTTCCTAATGACAGTGGTAATTGGGTGTATGTAACCAGAAGTCATTACAATAAATAGATTGATTTTAGTTTGAAGCTTGAACACCACTATCTTCAATAGGTAGAGACACAATGCAGTCAATGGGAGGAGTTCTCTGGACAACCAAAGAAAACCATTTAGCAGGAATGGTTAAAAACAGCCAGTGTTCAATAATCCAGTCTCTGCATGATCTAAATATTCTAGCAGACACTTCAACTTTTGAAATTCCCCAGCAAATTTTTCTGCAAAGCTAGTATTCATTTGTCCCATGGGCACTTTATTTTATTTTTTAAGTAATCATTTTCTCAATGTCATCATATGTCATATACTGTGCTAACATGCTTTTTGCTTAGGTGCTTTTGAATTGGTTCCAACTCGTTAACAAACCTATGCACAATGGAACAAAACATTGCCTGGATCCTTGTAAACTTGAACCCATTGCTACCACCACTGTGATAATCTAACTCATTGTGGGGTCTTCCTCTTTTTTTGTTGACCCTCCACAGTACTCAACATGATGTCTTTCTCCAGGGACTGGTTGCTCCTGACAATGTATCCGACGTATAAGAGACAAAGTCTCTGTTGTTAAGTATCGTCAAGTCAGTTCTGACTACAGCGACCCTAAATACAATTTCCAAGGAGCATCTGATAGGTTTGAATTACCAACCTTGTGGTTAGCAGTCTAGTGCTTATCCTATGGTACCACCACATCAGAACTCTAGATAGTATTAATAATGAACATGAATAAACATTTGTTATATGATAAGCAATGCGCTCTATGTTTTAAATCTTTATTTCAATTTAATCATCAAATCAATCCTATAAATTTTGGATTGTTATTACTATCCCCAATTTACAAATGCAGAGACTAAGACTTTGTGAGATTAATTTATCCAAGCCAGTGAGAACTGATAAAAGTGAACATGTTTCAACATCTTTCTGTGTGATTGAGCCTGCTTGACACTGTTCGTTTAAACCTTTTCAGAACTGTATGACATAGGTCTTCTCATTATATTTGTTTTACATACAAAGAAATTGAACTTGGAGAACCTGGGTTATAGAACCTACTATAGCTAGTAAGTGAGGGAGGAAGGCTTCAAACCCAGGCAACCTGACCCTGCAGTCTGCACTCTTAAACAGAACATTTACTTCTTCACCATTTACTGATGGTGATGGTATTTAGACAAAGCTCTGTTAGTTAGCAAAAGCCCATCCTGAATCGCTCTGTGGTGTGGCTAGATTCTGGGCAAAATGTTACAGATAAAATACCAGTACTCTTTTCTTATATAAGTTAATCTTCTACAATAATTTAAAAATAAAAAGAAAGAAAGTGAGAAGCATGAGAGATAAGTATTTTAAAAAGTGCAAATTTTAATGCTGAAAAGTATTAATAAGCTGATGAGAGATTTTAGACAAATAAATGCAAAAAATATCCTGCTAGTGGAGCAGACGACTCAGTAACAATCATCATGCACTCCCAAATTGATCTATAGATTCAATGTAACCTTAATCAAGATCCTTGCAGATATTTTTTTTAAAGAAATTTACAAGTGGATTTTAAAATTTATACAAAAATGTAAACCCCTAGAATAACTAAGACATGTTTGAGAAAGAGGAATAATGGACTCATACTATCTGATAGCAAGACTTACTATAAAGCTATGTCCTGATGTGGTGCTGTGGGTTAATGCACCAGACTGCAAGCCATTTGAACTGCAAAGTTGGCAGTTCAAACTCACCAGCTATTCCTTGGAAACCGTACACAGGGTCGCTATGGGACGGAACCGACTCAACGGAACATCACAGCAACAACAACAATTAAAACTAAGAGATTGCTGTAAGGATAGATAATTCCATCAATGAAACAGAATAAAGAGTCCCAAAGTAAATTCACATATACGTAGTCAATTGATTTTTTGACAGAATGTAATGGCAATTTAATGGAGAAAGCTTAGCCTTTTCAACAAAGGATGCTAGAACAATTACATGTGCATACACAAAGAGAAAAAAATAAAGCTTTCATCATATACAAAACTGAACTCACAATGGATCACAGACTAAACCTAAAAATCTAAACTTATTAAGACTTCTAGAAGAAAACATGGGAGAAAATGTTTATAACCTCAGGATTGCTTAAATAGAACATAAAAGAAAAAAAAAATGATAAAAGGAACATCATCAAAATTTAAAACTTCAGTTCTTCTACTATTTTAAGGAAAATGAATAACAATGCAAACACCTGGAGAAAATATTTGAAAAACACCTATCTGGTAAAGAACTCGAATGAAAAATATATACAGACCTCTTACAATTCAATAAGACAGCACTATCTAAAAACTAGAGACAATATTCAAATAACACCTCATTAAAATGAGAGATTAGAATGGCAAATAAGTATATAAAAACATGTTAAACATTATCTATCACTAGAATAAAGATGAATTCCTAATGAGATGCCATTAGAAATCTGTTTTTTGTTGTTAGTTACTGTTGAATCAGCCCCAATGCTTGCTGACCGCAGGCATGCACAGCAGTACTGCTCCATGGAGTTTTCAAGGCTGCAACATTTCAGACACAGATCTCCAGGCCTGAGGTATCTCTCAAGCTATGAACTCTGGCTAGCAGTCAAGTGCTAAACTGTTTGAGCCACCCAAACAAATAAAACCGAACAACAGTACCCTGATAATATCAAGTGGTGATGAGGATGTGGAACAAGTGGAATTCACATACATTAGTGGTGGTGGTGGTTATATGCTATGGAGTCAGTTCTGACTCATAACAGAGTTTCTGAGGCTGTAAATCTTTATAGGAGCAGAAAGCCTCATCTTTCTCCCACAGGACAACTGGTAGTTTCAAACTGCTGACCCTGAGGTTAGCAGCCTGATTTGTAACCACTACACTACCAGAAATCCTTACTTTAGTGAGGAAAACAAAATTATAACCACTTTGGAAAACACTTGGGCAGTTTCTTTTTTAATACATATATAAAGCTCAATCTAAGGAAGTTCATGGAAAAAGTTCATGGAAAATTTTCATTATCTTTAATCTCATTTTTCCATAAACGTTTGAAGCTCCCTTGTGTATTTTCCATATGATCCAGCAATCCTACTTTTAGATATTTACCCAAAAGAAACATGTACATGAATATTTAGCAATATTATTCATAATGTTGTTGTTGTTGTTAGGTGTCATCAAGTTGGTACCGACTCATAGTGACCCTATGCATAACAGAACGAAACACTGCCTGATCCTGAGCCAACCTCACAGTTGTTGCATAGTAGATGACTCAAATTAGGAACAGTAGATGTGTCTACCACCTGGAGTCGATGAACTATTGAGATATACTCATACAGTGGAATAACCCTGTTATAAAAAGGAGTGAGCTGCTCATACATGAAATATGGCTGACTCTCAAAAGCATTGTGGTAAGTGAAACAAGCCAGACACAAAAGGTTATATATGAGGGTTCTTCAAAAACTTGTGGACATTCAAATTCCATTGTCTTTTAATTCTATGTTGCATGAACTTTTGAAGCACATTCTATTGTATGATTAAATTTATATGATACTCTAAACCAAAAAAATCAAACCAAACGCACTGCCATCAAGTCGATTCTGACTCACAACATCCCTAGATAGGTTTCCAAGACTCTATAAATTTCTGCAGGAGACGACAGTCTCATGTTTCTCATGCTGAGTGGCTGGTGGGTTTGAACTGCTGACCTAGGGCTTAGCAGTCCAATGCTTATCTTATAGTGCCTCCAGGTCTTCTACATATGGCACTGTAATAGGCAAAACTTTAGGGACAGAAATCAGATCAGTGGTTGCCAGAAATTGGAGGTAGGGAGAAACTAAGTACAAAGAGGTAAGAGGAAACTTTTGGGGATGATGGAGGTGTTCTACATATTGATTTTGGTGCTAGTTACATAATGGTATCTGTTTGTCATGACTCACTAAACTTGACATCTTTTGTTGTTGTGAAGTGCCATCGAGTTGGTTCCGATCCATAGGATCAGGGTTTCCAAGGAGCAGCTGGTTAGCTTGAACTGCCGACCTTGCAGTTCAAATAGCTTTGCAGTCTGGCACATTAACCCACAGCACAAAATTTTATGTATGTAGATTATATTTCAGTAAGCCTGTTTTCAGGAGTCCCTGGATAGTACTAGCAGTTAACATGCTTGGCAGCTAGCTTAAAAGTTGCAGGTTCCACTTCGCCCAGAGGGACCATGGAAGAAATACCTGGTGATCTACTTCTGAAAACTCAGCCACTCAGAGACGATGACATGGAGAGATGAAGCAGCTGTGGACTCTGGACTCAGGCAGGGAGAGGAGCTGTGTGCTGACGGCCGAGGGGGGCAGGCTTGTGGGGTGTACCCTTTGGTTGTTTGAATGGTTATATATTCCTGAGTGCTTTGGTGTACCTTCAAAAAATAACCCAAAAACAACAACAACAACAAAAAAACACACACACAGAGGGAATGGAAGTAAATGCTGTTATATGATGATGCATGGATGGAAGGGATTGTAATCATCACAGTAAAATGAAATACAATAAGATGAATGTAAAGCTGATGTTCTCTCATGTAAATTATCACTTAATTCACAACAAAAACTTAAAAAAACAAAACCCTCAGTCACTGAAAACCTTATGAAGCACAGCTCTACTGTGACTCATGGGATCACCATGAGTTAGAAGGAACTCAATACCAAGGGGTTGCTTAAACCTGGTTACTAACAAATAACAGGCCTCCCGGTGTGGTGCTGTAGGATCTGCACTGGATTGTGAATCACAAGGTTGGCAGTTCAAACTCACCAGTTGCTCTTCAGAAACCCTATATAGGTTCTGACCACTATGAGTCAGAACCAAGTCAATGATGCTTAACAACAACACATACCAAAAGAGCCTGTAAAAACACTGATGGTTAGACTCCGGAGTGTCTGATTGGTAGATTTGCATGACGTCTGAGACTGCATTTCTACTAAACCCTCTGGTGATGAGGTTGTGGCTCATACTTTTTGACAGTCACTGTCTTGAGTAATATGTGAAGGAGTGGCTTATGTACTCAGTACCTGGAACTGGGATTGTTTCCTTAGCTGTGGAGTGTGGGACAGTAACCCTTATAAACACACCATTCCTCAATGCTGGTCAGTTGGGCATTCCCCATTCAGCCAATGCACATCTCCAGAATGCAGAAAATCATTAGTGACGGTGAATAGCTTTAACAACAGAAATGTATTCTCTCATAGTTTAGGATGCTAGAGGTCCAAATTGATAGTAGCAGCTCTAGGGGAAGGCTTTCTTTTTGTTGGCTCTGGGGAAAGGTCCTAGTCTCCTTTCAGCATCAGTAAGCCCAGTATACCTTGGAGATCTCCATACATCTTGGCATCAATCTTCCCCTGCATGTAGGAACTTCAAGTCCAGGGACTCTAGGTCCAGAGGAATGCACGCCACACTCCTGGCTCTTCTATCTTGGTGGTAGTAAGTCCCTCAGAGCTCAACTTCCTTCTCTCTCTTTTTATATCTCAAAAGAGATTGATTTGAGACACAAGCCAATCTTGTAGATTATATGTGGTCTCATTAACATCACAGAAGTGGGGATTTACAATACATAGGAAATTACATCAGCTCAGAACTGATTACATCATATTCGATCTCATCGTAGGGGATAACTACATCTCAACTGCTAAACCACTGAGAATTCTGGCCAAGCTAAGTTGACACAAAACTTTACACAAAACAGAGACAGTAGAAAAATGTGTTTGGTAAAGGGGCATTTCCTTCACCTCCTACAGCAAGGGAGAGGCAAGAAGATCCACCAGAAATTAGGGTTCCTGAAAAGGGGAAGACAAGAGATTCTGTTAGAGATTAATTTATACCACTAACCAGCTAAACTGAACTTTTGAGAAGAAGGAAAAGAGACTTGGAGAGAGATGGCAGAGAGGGTGAATGGCCCTGAATTAGCTCTTACTCTGAGGAGTCCTGGTGTGGCACAGTAGGATAAGCACTGGACTGCTAACTGCAAGGTTGGTGGTTCAAACTCACCAGCTACTCCTCAGAAACCCTAAACAGGGTTGTTATGAGTTGGAACTGACTTGAGGCACTTAACAACAACAATAACTTAGGGTTTGAAGTAGCAAGGATGAGTGGTTTCCTATAGGTCAAGGGTCACTAAAATTAGCTAGATGTGAGCTGTCTTGATTACAGACCAAAATAATTTCTTTTTTAAGTTTTTACTGTGACTTATGTGTTAGTTTACATGGGTGAACATTATCTTTACATTAATCCTATTGCACTTTGTTTCATTGCAATGATCACAATCCCCTGCATGCATCATCAAACACCCAAAGGGTACACCCCACACTCCTGCCCGCTGGCCGCCAGCACACAACCCCTCTCGCTCCCTGAGTCCAGAGTCCCCAGCCACTCATTCTGTCCACATCATTGCCTCTGCCTCCATCCCTAGTGTCACTGTCTCCCTGGACACAGTCTCACACTTCGCTTTTCTCCCTTGATGGTCCCAGGGATCTCAGCTCCTGGACTGCAAAATCAGCTGCTCCTCTCCTTTTGTTACCAAACATTTACGTTTATCTTTCCAACACTCACTGTCAGACCGGATAGCAATCATTCCCTATTGAACCACAGGAGTCCTCACCCGCTCACCTTGTATCAACCCCATCCAGACAGGTTGGAAACAATTCAGTGGATCTTCTACCTTTCCCTGTATCCTCTGGAGATAGGTTCCCTATTGAAAGCTTGTAAGCCAGTCACTTCTTGCCTTTGTAGTCCCCGCATTTTGGGTAGCCAATGTCTAAGTTCCCTATCCCTGTAGACCCTGTGTAGCAAGAGGGGGTGGGAATGATCCGACTGTAGAGATTTGTCCACTCCTTTGTCATACTGCATCCACAAGCATAGGTCACATAGGTCAAGATCATCCACTTATAGTGGGTTACCCTTTTTTTTTTTTTCCTCTTCTTTCTTCCTCTAGTTCTATTCTGATCATCCAGCCATTGGTACCAGGTCAAATGGGTACTATCTGCAAGTGTGGGTGTTCTTGTGCATCCCCCTTCACTGTATATCAGCTGGAAGCTTCATACTCTGTTCTAGTCCTCTGGGGCCATGTCCCTGCCCCTGGGCCCAGGAGTCCCCAGGTCTTGTCATACTGATGGTTAACCAGGTCTCAATCCAGGTTAACAGGAGTCTATTGAATGTGGTTGGACTTAGTTCACAACTTCATTGCTGTTTATTCTACTCTTCCTCTTATCAGTGACCAATGTGGTCAGCAGCAGGACCATATGCCTGCTAGTGTATTCAATTGAATTTCAGTCTTGGAAGGGGGTTTGCCTTGAGAGGAACCTGACCACTTGCCTTAATAGCTCCCTGGAGAACAACTTGTTTGTTCTTATAGTAGTCAATTGGACTGCTGCTGTTGCTGGTTTGGTGTTTTTTTGTCTGCTGGACGTTTATTTTTCAAGAAGTGTCTTCTGTTCTTCTAGCTGCTCCAGGTCTGGTCTGCTTGTCCTTTCACGTGGGGATGTCCCACCTCAGAATATTCTGGATGAGGATCAAGATTCCACGTACGGTCTTGTGCAATGTAAAGGCTCTGTAGGGAGCCTCCTTCACTGGGAAAGTTCTAGCCCCATTTTAGTTATTCCAACAGTTATAGGCTGAAGACGAACTTACAAGCTTTCTCTGACCATGTTTCTGGCTTTTCCTCTCTCTCCCTTTCAAGAGTCTATTTTACAATAATAGGCAAGGGAAACCAAGACGCAACAGAGAGCCAAGCATCTTAACATTTCCCCACTTTTACCCATTCAAATCATGCCTCAATCTTTGCATCCATGAGCCCTGTTGTTCCACACTTGTGCTTAGATCATTATTTACCTCTGTCCCATTTTAGCCCATGTAAACCTGCCTAGCTAGTCTCCCATCCACCTTATTTTCCCTTTCCCCTTTCCCTTCTAGTGTATTGCACCCCTCCCCCCAGCACCAAACTATCCGGTGTCTATTCCATACCCTGTGTTCCACTATCCTGCGTCTCTTCCCTACCTTGTGCTCCACCTTCCCATCCCATCCCCTCACCCCACCTCATACACCCTGGTAACAAACAAACAACAACAAAAAAATTTTAATTAAAAAATAAAAATAAAATTATAAAAGATAATTTCCCCCCTTTAATGTGGGTGCTTTTTCTTAATCTTTTACAATAATTGCTCTATGCCGTTTTTCTCCTCCAAAAGAATTTCTTGATAAGTAACGAGTTTCAATAGCAAGAGGTTTTGATGTGGCCTTCCAGGGTCTGAAGTGACAGAGGTCAACTGTGTCACCACACTGGGCCCACCAGGAACCCTATAGATACACTCTATGAGACGCCAGAATTTGCATATGTGCCTTACAGAAGGCCCTGAGAGTCTGCCATAGAACCAACTAACCTACAAAGTCCTATTATAAGTGTGCAGAAAACCAGATGCTTACGTCTCCTCCTGTTCTACTCCCTCTCTGGCCCTCAACATCAGAGTAGTTATATTCTGGAAAGGGAAGGAAAAGTACCCCAGAACCAGTTCCAATCAACTTTCTTCCTGTCACATCCCCTAAACCACAATTCTGGCCAGCACAGGGGAGGAGCAGGTATGAAATTATTATGAGATTGGAGTTTCACATTCAATGTCCATTTAATGCCAGAAAGTAAATGGAAGGTTATGGTTTCTACCCAAGATATTTACTAAAGAATGTGAAAATAGTTTACAAACATGTTGAAAAAAAAAATGCTTACAAAGAGGAAGAAGTCAGTTTTACAGCGCTAATTTTAGATTCCTCAATAAACTGGTTTATATATGTACACAGGGTTGCTATGAGTCCAAATCAACTTGATGGCAAACAATAAAAACAACAACATATATGTATAAAGCCCCTGGTACACTAATACTCCCCACTATGTCCCAGACTCTATGATTCAACTGGATACATAGTATCTCATTTCTTATAACCGCCCTTATATTAATATTATGATTCTTTTACATCTACTTCTTCCTTTTCTTTCTCTTGTTATTCCTACTTTTATTTTTATTAGCTGCCTAGCTTGGAGCTCCTACAGTCACTACACTTGGCACCTTCAATATGAAAATGTAAAAGGCTATGACTGTTTCACTGGAATGAAGTGAAAAGAGACTATAGATTTTATAATCAGACAAACTGGAGATCAAATCCTAGGTCTGCTACTTACTATGTGAACTCAGACAAGTTATTTAACCTCTCTGACCCTCAGTTTTCTTATAATAACATGTATCTTGCAGGTTATGATGAGAAATCAATGAGAAGATGTATGCAAAGTACCATTTCCAGTGCTCATCATGTAATTTGTTTTCAGCAAACACTAGTGCTCTGCCTTCTACGCATCCAGTCGATGAAGACAGCTCATTGCATGCATGTGACCAGGGCTCCCAAACCTCTCTTCTCCTTCCCTCTGGAGGTCCGGGGCTACTAAGACACTCAACTCCAATTGCACCGTTCAAGCCTCTCCAATCAATCAGTCCAGACTTGACTCCTCTCTCTATCTTGGAGTCCGCTTACTTCCTAATCAACTTCCTCTTGTTAGGATTCACCTCTATTTTTTCCAAGTACTCTTTTCACTCTTCTGGCAAGGAGTTTATGCTCACATTCAGCATTCATCTCCCAACCTCTTCTTTTTAAGTCACCAAAGCAAAGAATTAAGTTTTTCAAGGAATGTCTACTTTTCTTTGTCAATAAATTACAGTAGACAAGTTTCTGAGGCCTTGCCAACTCCTCTGCTGAAGACTTATTGGCTATGCACTTGAAAAACAGGTTATTTATCTCTGTTCCTACTGCCATCGTCTCCTCTGCTCCCGTTTTGGCGTTACCTTATCAATTCAGTTATGTCTCTTAAAATCACTCTAATCTCACTAGGCATTGTGGATAGCTTGGACAATGTGCAAGTTCTTGTTATTTTCAATGCCTTTTCCTTTTATTGCTCCTTGTTCTTGTCAGACACATTTATTTATTTTTATGTCAACCATATTTATTGCTTAATGGCAGGCAGGCATTGCAAGTATATATCACTGTATCTTTGAGAACCTTCTCTATTTGTTCTTTTATATTGTCTATTTATAATTCTTTGTGCCATTGGGCAGTTCCTAAGGCTCGAGTTGCTGAAGTTTTTCAAGGTTCTAAACAGTGAAAATAAGATTAGGATATCCTTTTCTACAAGCGGCCAAAAAAACGATAGGTCACTGGTCAATTTCACTCAATCACTGGTCAATTCTTCGTCCCCAGCTGAGGTGTTACCTTTGGGGAAGCCTTCTTAGACACACTGAACTGAAGTAACAACTATTTTCTTCCTGTTCTCGTGAAACCTCTTTCATGCTTTCCCCTATAGCTGTTCTCATATGTGTTGGAACATGTTTACAAACATTTTACTGTGGTTCTGGTGAAGTTTTACAGAGCAAATTAGTTTACCAATCAACAACTTATATACATTTTGTTCTGTGAGTCGTATACATTTTATAGAAGGTGAAATTGAAGATCATGAGGTTACCCATTCAGTTAGTAAATTTCATAACTGGAATTCTAGTCAGTGGCTAAGTATTGTTTTCAAAGAAATTAATTATGTGAAAATATCTATTAAATACCTACTATGTGTGCAGTCCTGGTGGTACAATCTCCTCAATGTAATTGCACTCTAACCAATTCTTTCCTGGGTTCCCCATTTCCATTTATTCATCTTTCTTGCCTCTTCCTGCCATCCTAAAAGTAAAAGTTTGTTTTCAGGCAAATGCTGCCACTGTTGTCTTCTATGGTTGATTGTCCTGAAGAATACCTTCTTCAAGGGTGCTAGTTGTTCACTGTGCAGGTCTGTTGTTTTACTGAAAGGTTCTCCAGGGGTGGGTTCAGTTCCATGTGTGAAGACTGCCTAAGAGACATGGTCTTGAGGGTTCCATCAGTCTCTAGCAGACCAGTAATAAGTCTGGTCTTTTTTATGATTTTGAATTTTGTTCTACAATTTTCTCACACTCTGTCCAGGACCTTCTACTATGATCCCAATCAGAGCGGCTGACAGGAGTAGCAGCTGGGCATCATGTAGTTCATCTGGTTTCAGGCTAGTGGAGGGTGTGGTTTGTATGATCCGTTGTTGTTGTTAAGAGCTGTTGAGTCAGTTCCAACTCATAGCAACCCTGTGTAGGGTTTCTAAGGAACTAATCTCACTGGGGGTCTTCCTCTTTTGCGCTGACCCTCCACCTTATCAAACACGATATCCTTCTCCAGTGACTGGTCCCTCCTGACAATATGTCTGAAGTATGAGAGACGATGTTTGGCCATCCTGGCCTCCAAGAAGCACTCTGGCTGCACTTCTTCCAACATGGATCTGTTGGTTCTTTTGGCATCCCATGGCACTTTCAATAATCTCCTCCAACGCCATAACTCAAAAGCATCAATTCTTCTACGGTCTTCCTTATTCACTGTCCAGCCTTCACATGCATATGAAGTTATTGAAAATACCATGGTTTGGGTCAGGCACACCTTAGTCCGCAAGCTGACATCTTTGCTCTTCAACACTTTAAAAACGTCTTGTGCAGCAGATTTGCCTATTCATCCTACCAGTCTTCAGTCCTGGCACTACTTCCCTTTCAAAGCCTTCTTCGAGCAGATTAAGACATTCTTTGCCCTGTGCCTCTATGGTTTCTAAATATATACTTCTCATATAGTATTTACACTATTGGGCTATAATTTTGTTAGCTATATGTATTATTCCTTCACCAAATTTTGAGGCCTTGTAAACCAATTATTATGTTTTATTTATCATTGTATTTGTAGCACACAACACCCTATCTGGCCCATTGTTGTTGCGGTTGTTAAGTACCATCGAGTTGATTCCAACACATAGGGTTCCTAAGGAATGGCTGGTGTGTTTGAACCATCGACTTTGTTTTAGCAGTCAGTGCTTATCCTACAGTGCCATACCAAGACTCCTAGTAGGTACTCAAAAATGCCTTTTACTTTAGTGCATAAAATCAGTTTCCATAGTGCTCTTTCACCTAGACCTGGTTTCTTCCCTGCACCACTCCTGGCTACAGATACTTGATTTGTGACAAGCAGGATTCAAGATCTTAGAGACCAAAGTAACTTGACCTAATAATGGTTCTCATGGGAAGGTTGCACTGTTTGATGGAGCATGTAGCACCAGGTTGTAAGCATCCATCTGTCTAGTCATCTGAATCAACCCTAATGGCCAATGGAATGACCCATGTCTTGGCATGAACCCTTCTCCATTTATCAGAGTTACCGATTAAGGAGGAAGTGTTAACATGTGCTTTAAAAAACACAGCAATACAGGGCTCTTATTGTTAAGTGCCATTGAGTCAGTTCCTACCTGTATAGGGTTTCTGAGGAGCAGCTGGTAAGCTTGAACTGCCAACCTTGCAGTTTAAATGGCTTTGCAGTCTGGTGCGTTAACCCACAGCACCATACCAATACAGGGTATTACTGACTAAACCAGTTCTATGATTCAATAAGCCTGGGAAATGAAATGCATTTTATTTCCCTTTGGGAGCCATAAACTTAATTTATCACCTGGAAAGCTCTGAAAAGTGAGGGGAAAAGAAATCTGTTGAATTACTTAAGCCAGTGTTTTTCCAAACTTATTTGGCCAACTTATTTTTTCTTGTTCCACTTACTTAGGTCCTGTGAAACATGGTTGGGAAATAGTGGTGTGAGGAATCCCCCTGGATGATAAATGAAACATCATCAAGGAGAAGGGATTTCTAGACAAAGAGGCATAGAAATAGACATGCAGGTTGAGGGCATTACCAATTTCTCCTACTTTGTCCTTATTGTTCAAAAGTAGGATGTTGCACACTACTAAAAATATATTTCTGAATTTTCCCTTTACCTATGTTCTTTGTAGAGTCCTGCTGTGGCACTTTTAGGATAAGAACTGAACCTCAAAGCCAGCAGTTCAAATCCACCAGCCACTCCTTGGAAACCCTACACAGGGTCACTGTGACTCAGAACTAACTTCAGGGCCTTTAACAACAACATAGTCAAAATGATTTTTCCTAATCCTCTTCAAAATCTAACCTCCCATAAAACACAATGTTTGGATATTTAAAAAATCCATGCATATTTCACCAATGGAACATCGCAGGGGAAATGGTAGCTTTCATTTCAGAATATAAATTTAAGTCCAATCTTTTCTTATCCCTTATAACTGTAATTCTGAGAAAAGAATTTGCCTTCTCTAACCTTCAATTTCTTAGTATAATGGAAGAAATAACCCATGACCTGCTTAATAAATGTCATTAATATATAAAATTCTTTATAAACTAGAAAAACTATATATAAAATAAGGTATCACTAATATAGATGTAGGAGTCTTGGTGTGATGCTGTAGTTCAAATTCACAAGCTTCTCCTAGGAAATAGTATATGGGGTCACTATGAGTCAAAACTGACTTGACAGCACTTATCAACCAAAAAATATAAATGTAAGCTGGTGACACTGTAGGATAAGCACTAGACTGTTAATGACAAGGTCAACAGTCCAAACCCACCAGCTGCTCCACAGGAGAAAGATGAGACTTTCTATGCCAGTAAAGATCTACAGCCTCGGAAACCCTACACAGGATCACTGTGAGTCAGAATCAACTCATTGACGGTGGGTTTATGTTTTGTTTTTCATAACTCAAGTATGTAGATACTTTTTTTAAAAAGTCTGGTTCAGGTTCTCTCTTGTATTGTATCTGATAATCATCAGATAAAACAAAATCTCAACAAAGCTAAATATCTAATTCAGTTTAGGTTTATCCCGATTCATTAATTTAAGCAGTCTCTGATTTAAACAAATAATTACGCTCCATTTCTGAAATGACCTCTCCCTTCCCTGCTTTGCTTCTATCTGGGACACCATGGCTGAGGAGTCTTGGGCACAGCATCCTTGGCCCATTTTGGTCTCAGGGACAAAGATCCTGCATGGTTCTGCTTGACCTCCTGGAACTATGACTGGTATAAATCATAGTTTCGTCTCTTCCTTAGTTTGGTCTAAGTCTTGTTGCCCTGCCCTCAGTTTCCAGTGGCTGCAGAGTTCTGAGGGTCTCTGCCATATGTTTCATCCAGCCTCTGCCCAGTCTTACGTGGTTCTCTGTCTAGGAACCACAGTTGTTGGTATTCCAGCTTCCCTTTTTACATCTCTCTACTGGAGCACATTGTGTCCCACTGCAGGTCTGTGTAGGGTAGCTCCAAAGCTTTTCTCTCTGTACTCCTCAGGAATGAAATAGGGATAGGGAACCCTATGGGACAATTCTACCCTGTTATATAGATTGTCTATGATTTGGAATTGACTGGACAGCACATACTAACAACAGCAATCCTCAATATTACCCAATTTTATCTAATGTAGTTTCCAACTTTGGCTTGGAGAGGGGGCTCTCAGAACACATCTGCCCACCTTACTTCTCTCTCTTCACTTTTCAGACAACTCTCAGGTTTCAAAAAGGTGTAGGTTTTCCCTTTATTTCTCCTGAATTACATTCTTCATGGTGCTGTGGGTTAATGAGCTGGACTATAAAGTTGCTTTGAACTACAAGTTTGGCAGTTCAAGCTCACCAGAAACCCTATACAGGGTTACTATGGGTCAGAACAGACTTGATGGCACTTAACAACAACAACCAATAAATAAGGGAGTCCTGGTGTGGTGCTATAGGATGAGCACTGAATTGCTAACTACAAGGTCAGTGGTTCAAACCTATCAGCAGATCCTCAGAAACCCTAGAAACCTTGCTATGAATTAGAAATGACTCAATGGCACTTAGCAGCAAGGACAACAATAACCCAAAAGTAAAGGAGCGCTGGTGGCACAATGGTTAAGCACTCAGATGCCCTGGTGGCACTGCAGGAGAAGCACTGGACTGTTAACCACAAGGCTGGAAGCTCAAATACACCAGTCCTTTCCTGGAAGGAAAATGAAGCTTTCTGCTCCCATAAAAATGTACAGCCTTGGAAACTATACACAGGGTGGCTATGAGTTGACATGGATTCGATGGTGTTTGATTTGGGTTGGGTTTATTAACCTAAAGGTCAGCTGTTCCATCCCACCAGTGGATCTGTTGGGGAAAAGACCTGGAGATTTGCTCCTGTTAGATTTATAGCCTACAAAACATAGGGCAGTTCTATTCTGTCCTATAGGGTAGCTATGAACTGAAATCTACTGGACAATATATAATAACAAGAACAACCACTCAGCGGCTACTCTTGTGATATATGAAAGGGATTAAAAAAAATAAAAGCATTTGGTATTTTCTCTAGTAAGACAATAGGCTGATTTATAAGTTTATTGCTTTACTGTAAAATACTACTTTGCAAATCAGTAGCTTAATAATATTTTACCTTCATATTCCTTCTATAATATATTTAACATTGACTCAAACATATGATGTCATGGCCACATAGAACAATAATACCTCTACCCTTAATTGGAACCTTTAAAGATTTTTTAACTTAATATAAAACCAAATATAAGAAAATCTAATGTCACCAGAAAGTGTTGAATTTCAGAGATCCCTGATTCTTATAGCTTACAGTTTACAAACTGCAGAAAAGAATCCAGGAAAGAGTGTTTTACTAGTCATTTCAGTAGCATGTTGTGTGGCCTTGGGCCAGTTACTTAATCCCTTTGAGTTAGATTCTCATCTAAATTGGGAATAAACACACTTATAGGAGTTTTCATGAAGATTAAATGAGATAGAGTTATATAGAAAATTGTAGAATCATACAAGCGTTATCTGTTGTTAGGTGCCATCAAGTCGGTACTGACTGCCTCATAGCACAATAGAATGAAACTCTTCCTGGTCCGACACCAATCTCACAATTGTTGCTACTCTTGAACCCATTGCTGCTGCCACTATGCCAATCCATCTTGTTGGGGGTCTTTTCTCTGACTGTCCATTTTATCAAACATGGTATCCTTTTCCAGGGACTGTTCCCTCCTGACAATATGTCCGAAGTATGAGAGATGAAGTCTAGCCATCCTAGCTTCCAAGGAGCATTCTGGGTGTACTTTAAATTGGTTTGTTCTTTTGGGAAGTCCATGGTGCCTTTGATATTCTCCAACACCATAATTTGAATGCATCAATTCTTCTACAGTTTTCCTTACTCACTGTCCAAATTTTACATGTATATGAGGTTATTGAAAATACCATGGGTTGGACAAATGTTAGTTATCACTCTCTAATTAGAGCCCCACAGAAGTTGCTAATAATTTCAGTTACCATTTATTTCATTCTTATCATGTGCTAAGCAGTATGGTAAGAGTTTTATGTAGAACAGAACAATCAATTCCTTATAATATCATGGGAGGTAAGTGGTATTACTATTCTCCTCACTTTGCAGATGAGGAAACCAAGGTACAGAAAAGCTAAAAAAGTTGACCTCAAATTACTTAGCAATGAGGGATACATCTAATTGTTGTCGTTCTTGTTGTGTGCCGTCGAGTCAGTTCTAACTCATAGAGACCCAGTATAGGGTTTCCAAGAACGGCTGGTGAGCTTGAACCACCAACCCTGTGGCACATTACCCCACAGCACCATACCAGCACTCCATAGATTTAATAGCCAAATCCAAATGGCTTGTTTTCAGACTTGATGCTGCTAATCACCGTGGGTATAGCACAATAGAATGAAACTCTGCCTGGTCCTGCGCCAACCTCACAATTGCTACTCTTGAACTCGAACTCATTGCTGCTGCCACTTTTTCTCACTCTGCGATAAAGGATGGAAAACCAAGGACACAACAGTCCCACCAGTTGTTGTGGAGTCAAATCTGACTCATATGTGTCAATAGAACTGTGTTCCATAAGGTTTTTAATGGCTTATGTCTTGGAAGCAGATTGCCAGACTTTTCTTCCAAGGTACCTCTGGGTGGATTGAAATCTCAATCTTTAAGTTAACAGTCAAGCATGCAAACACCCACTCAGGGACTCTGCAATGAGTAATATTCATATCATTGCTGGGGAAAACAAAACAAAACAAAACAAAAAAACAAGTACAGCGAGCTGAAGAGATGTGCTAAAAATCACACAGCAAGTTAAGGGCCACACCACGTTATGGACAAGCTCACCTGTGGAGGTCTTGCCCTTGCATCTGGTGGCCTGTTTTGACAGGGGTCAGGTAACCAAAGACAGTCAGCCTTTGGCATTTTGTCTTGTTTGCTCCCTCTGCAAAAGAGGCTTTTTCAGAAGTCTCAAGGTCTAGGGGAGAGCGGGGCAAAAGCCTCACACCTCCCCCAGCAACGTGCGGATTCAGCTTGAATTATTCGTGTTAAAGAAAGTTGGCCATTTCCTGTCATGGTACATTACATTCCTGTGGTCTCACCTCTCTGCTGGAAAAAACGAGGTACCTAATATATTTTAGCAGATTCTCCCTTTCTGCCTCAGAGATGTCCTTTGATGATGATAATGCAGAGAGATGGAAATGTTTTAATATGATAAGTCTTTCACTGTAGATTAATATACATTCAAAGCAGCGTTTTCTTCCCTGCCCGGGCTCCCTTTCAAGGCTTGTGTGGATTAGGGAACAGTATGGCTTTGCAATTGTAAATAAAGTTTCTCATGTTCCTCTTGTTATCACTGGGCTTGACAGACAGGGGAAATTTAACATCAGGGGAAGGTATTACATATGCCTCTACGCATTCATGCAGATCATGGAACGTTTATTTTACCAGTTGAAGCAGCTCCTCTCAGAAGGTCACCAGCTGTCACACAGGGAATCTTCAAGAAAACAGTGTAATGCAATGGCTAAGAACGGGAGCTGCCCAATTCTCAATGCGTGGATCCGTGCCACACCTGCCTCTAGTACATTCTAGTTGTGTGGGCTAGGACCAGGTACACGACTTCTTTGTAAATGAGTTTCCTTGGCTGCAAAATTGGAATCTGTTTTTCTCATAAAGTTTCTGTGAAAATACAATGAGACTTAACGAATAGAAAGTCCTTGGTACAGTGTGTAACTATTATTACTAGAGCAGTTACGGAGGCATTTCCTTCAAGATCCCCAGACCCCACAGCTGTGAATGTAAATGGACTAGAGACAGTGAGTAACTGTCATAAGAGCATCTTCCTCAAGCCTCTTGAACAGCTACCTAAACCATTTGGGTCTCTGAAACACTAGTGGTGCAATAGTTAAGCAACTGACTGCTAACCAAAAGATTGGCAGTTGGAACTCGTCAGAATCTCCTAGCAACCTGTCTCTACAAAGATTACAACTTAGAAAACCCTGTAATGCAGTTCTACTCTTACCGATAGAGTTCCTATGAGACACAATCAACTTGACAACATACAGCAACAGAGTGCTTTCTGTCACAAATTTGTCACAAATTTCTTAACAAATATTTTATTAAGTACACAAACTTTTGAAACGAGTCTAACTCTTGGGGTGTATGTTATGGAAGCATGGGCAGATCATGTTTGGAAACGGTCAGTTGTAAAGTTTCAGCTGGACTAGAAAAGTTGCCAGGGGAATAACCTCAGTCAATACACTTTGAAGACCAGAATGAGCAGTTTTGATTTCAGACAATATAAAATGGAAGATAGGATCTGAGGGATCTATTAGAAAAAAAGCTAGCTAGGTGGCAGAGAACCGATCAGAACCAGAGTTGGAAAACTACAGTCCACAGTCCAAATCTGGCTCAACCCATGTTTTTGTACCATCTGCAAACTGAAAGTAGGGTTTACATTTTTAAATGTCTGACAATTTTTTTTAAAAGAAAAATATATATTGACATGTAAACATTCTATGGCATTGAAATTTCAAAGCCCATAAATAAAGCTTTATTGGAACACAGCCATATTCATTTGTTTACATATTGTCTATAGCTGTTTTCATGACAACTGCAGAGTTGAGTAGCTGCAACTAGAGATCGTATGCAAAGCCTAAAATATTTACTATCTTTAGTAAATGTCCTTTACAGAAAATGTTGGCTGACTCCTGGATTGGAGAGTTATTGAATAGTGGGCAGGAGCCAGAATGGGACGCTAATGCTAACATAAAACTACAGTCAATTGTGCATTTACTATCTACCATGCATTTTATTTGTATAATTATGTTTAGTGTTCATGACAACCCTATATTAGCATCTAAGCAACTTGGTCAAGGTTTCATAGGATGGGCAAGGTAGAGGCATGGTTTGAACATAGGATCTGGGTGCTTAATCCTGTATATTGCCTTTAACAGTCAACTTGAAAATTAGTGTGAAGAGAAATTTAAGGGATGTACTGCAAATACAATCTCCAGGACTCAGAGGACTTTTGAATGAGAAGAACAAGGGTGAGGCCAGAGAAGAAAATAATCCCAAGTCTGAGCCGGGGACCAGCTAGAGCTCCCATTGCTTATAAGAATACAAGTTTGAACATCTTTAGTTAAAGCTCAGCTTCACATGAACTCTTCATGTTAATATTCTGCCATCACTCTTGATCTGGTAATTGTGCCACTTGGGCTCCCAAGCACTAAAATTAAATTTGGAAATTTGTCATACACCTTCCCCTTGTGATGGTAACACAGAAGGTGGGAGCTCCAACAGTCAAAATGAATTACTCAGCGAGTTCATTTGTCATCTGAAGGTAATTGGGATTTAAGCTACAGTCTCAGGAAGAAATACATCACATCGCATGATTACTCGCATTAATGGTAACCTATGTCTAATTTTCGCCCCCATCCAGCCCCCTTTCATAGGATCCAGTGACCTGCTAGCAGGATAAATGGGCTCTGTTCTTGTTGTCTACCTGAAATATCAGACATTAGCTGAGACAAGGGTCAGTCTTAGAATAGGACAATGGATGAGACTAACCTAACCCTGAGACGAGATGTGAAAATTCATCTTTCCATTCATTCATTCATTCATTCTTCTATAGGCCAGCATCTACCAGCATCCCCTGAGAATCTGTTCTAGGCTAGGACTGAACTTGGTGCTAAAAATCCTAAAAAGAATAAATAATATTCCTGCAAATAAAGTGGTGATTCTAGCATATGATTTTAAATAGGATTAGGAGACTCACATGTATAACCAAAACACGACCCATCTCTCCCCCATTTCGTTTATCACCAAGAAATGACATTCTTCCCTACCTTCTACTCATTTCTATCAGAACACACTGCCATAGAAAATAGCACTCTGTACTATAGGTAGTAAAGAGAACAAGAAGACCTACATTTATTCCTGACTTGATATGAATTTGTTGAGAGACCTTGGGCAAGTTATCTGGTCACATCAAGTCTCATTTGTAAGATGATGGACAGGACTAACTACTTGGGTGCATAGAAAGAGAAAGAAGAATGCTTGGTTGACTTGTGTAGGGATAGAAAGAAGGAATGGAGACCCAGGATCCCCACTCTTGCTTATTCTTTCTCTCCTACAAAAGACCCTTGTGGAATATATTTTGTTGTTAAGTACCATCAAGTCAGTTCTGACCCATAACGATCCTGTATAGGGTTTGAACCGCTAACCTTGTGCTTCAAACCGACTTTGCTGTCCAGCGCATTATCCCACAGCATTACACCAGGACTTCAGTATCATAAAAATGGAAACTGTTCATATTTGGAATGTGCTTTTTAGAGGACATTGGATAAAGTCATTCACAGCTCCTTCCTTCTCTTTAAAGGTAGTAAGTCTCTCTGCTAAGCAAGACAAAGCCGTTGCATCACTCAAAGATGTGTTCTTGTGTCTGCTGTTCCCATGAGAAGGCCTTCTTCCTCCACAGAGTAGGGTCTCGGGAATATTCTAAGCATTTCACACTTGTCACGATTGTGGTACACACCTTCTACTTCAGATAATGGTTTGATACCTGAATTAATATCTTGGATTCCTACTTGAACAGTTGGAGAGATTAAGTACCAGCAGAAATTAAGCCATGGTATATCAGGCTGCGAACCACAAGATGAGCAGTTCGAAACTACCAGCTGCTCTGCAGGAGAAAGATGAGGCTTTCTGCTCCTGTAAAGATTTACAGTCTCGGAAACCCTGTTCAGGGTCGCTATGGGTCAGAACTGACTCGACAGCACTTAACGACAATGACAACGACATATATATATAGTAAAAAACCTAGCATTCTAACATTCATTGCCAAGCATATCCATCCCTAAGGAGGGGCTTCAACTATGAGAATATTCTTCCAAGTCTTGAGTAGATGAGTAAAATATTAGACAGGAGAGATGGTTGAGGCTGCTACTTCCTGTGTTGTCCTTTTTTAGAAAGATCAATAAGGTGAGATTTCTACTGCTTGAAACAGACCTTCTTATAACCCTTGGTGGTGGTGGTAGTGCCCCGTGTAGTCAGTTCTTCAATAGCAGTTGAATTTCTGCTGGAGATTAGATTAGGTTTAATCTAATTAGATTAGATAAATCTAATCTCTAGGAGGAGATTAGATTTCTTAGAGGAAAATGTGGAGAGGCAATTTGAGGTTTGTTGTTGTTAAGTGCTGTCGAGACGGTTTGGTTGAAGTGGAAGACTTTAAATAAAGAGCAAAACCAAAAAGGGAGGGGATACAGCAAGTTTTGGCAGAAAGAGAAGCTGATCTGAAAGGCAGGCCCAATGAAACTGCCCAATCTGGTAGGGAGCTTGGGGTAGATTTGTTAATGTTGTTGTTGTTGTTAAGTGCCGTCCAGTCGGATCCGACCCATAGCTACCCAATACAGGGTTTCTGAGGAGCGACTGGTGAGCTTGAACTGCCGACCTTGCAATTCAAATGGCTTTGCAGTCTGGCGTATTAACCAACAGCTCCACACCAGGACTCCTTGTTAATGTTGCTGTTGTTGTTAGGTGTCATCGAGTCGGCACCAACTCATAGTGACCTTATGCACAGCAGAATGAAATAATGTCTGGTCCTGGTCAACCTCACTACTGTTGCCACACTTGAGTCCATCGATGCTGCCACCTGGCTAATCCATCTCTTTGGGGGGTCTTCCTCTTTTTCTCCAACCCTCCATCTCACCAAACATGATATCCTTCTCCAGCAACTTTTTCCTCCTGACAATATGTCCATAGTGTGATAGACAAAGTTTGGTCATTTTCGGTCCAAGGAGCATTCTGGCTGCACTTCTTCCAAAATAGGTTCTTTTGGCAGCCCATGGCACCTTTAGTATTCTCCTCCAACACCATAATTCAAAAGCATCAATTCTTCTATGGTCTTCCTTATTCACTGTCCAGCTTTCACATACATATGAGGTTATTGAAAATACCATGGCTTGGGTCAGGCGTACCTTAGTCCTCAAGCTGACATCTTTGCTTTTCAACACTTTGAACACTTCAAGAGAAGATGGAAGGAATACACAGAGTCACTGTACCAAAAGGAAATGGCTAATGTTCAACCATTTCCAAAAGGTAGCATATGATCAAAAGCCAATGATACTGAAGAACGATGTCCAAGGTGCATTGAAGGAATTGACAAAGAACAAGGCACCAGAAATTGATGAAATAAAAATTGAAATCTTTCAAGAAAGTCAGGTGGCACAGGAAGCACTCGCTCATCTCTGCCAAGAAATTTGGAAGACAACTATCTGGCCGACTGATTGGAAGAGATCCATATTTGTGCCCATTACAAAGAGAGGTGACCCAATGGAATGCGGAAATCATCGGACAATCTCTTTGATATCCCATGCGAGTAAAGTTTTACTAAAGGCAAGACAGAAATGGCTGTAAGCATACATCTTCTTACATTAGGACACCATCTTCTTACATTAGGATACATCTTCTTACATTAGGATAACCATCATATCAAAAGTAGCCTGAAAGCCTCATTCTAGGGTCAGAAAATAAGCCAGTGGCCCAGATCAAGTTCTTGCCCCAGCAAAGGGAGGAATTAAATTCAGAGAAAAGCCCACTGGGATGTACCTAGGTGTGGTACCTGGAATTTCTTGGTATGGCTTTTCTATCCAATGTCTTGTTAATTCCCACCAAGTGATGGGTTGGGACCATGCAAGTAAAGAACGTTGTAGTCTAAGGCAGAGATTGATTACTTTTGCCTTTTAGCTAATTTTAAAAGGAGCCATTTCAGAAGCAGGGACAGATGACCCTAAGACAAAAAAGAAGGAAGAATAAGAGTGGAGTGTGAGATTCCTACTTAGAAAAGCAGTGAGGGCAGAGATGGTGGCATGGAGAGACAGAGCAGCTTTGGGCTCTAGGCCCAAAGATTGAGTAAAGCTGAGTGCCTACTGGAAGGAGAAGAGCTTGAAGATGTGCCCTTTGGGCTTTCACACATGGCTAAAAGAGCTTTGCAACACTTGTCCCAGCAGGTCAGATGCCAAGGGCCCACAGGGCTGAGAGGCAGAAGACAAAAGTGAGTTGTACCTGCAGTGTGGCAGCAAAGACTAGAGAACTACTGCATCCTGATGCTGAATTGTACCCTGTTCTCTTCCCTAATAAACCCCACCCCATGTATTGTTATGAGTTCTATGCGGCCATAGCAATGGATTATTGAACCTAGATGTGAAGCAGAGAGTGCTGTGGGAGGGATAGTTGGTGTCAAAATAGGATAAAGAAGTGGAAGCATGTCGGACTCCTGCTTCATAGGAATCAGCCTTAGGCCGATTTTGAGTTTGATTCTTTTTCCCCCTCATAAGCCAGGCGAAGTCAGACATGGTCCCCACATGGTTTTTGCACTGGGGTCCAATCTCCCCAGAACTGTTTCCATTTCCACTTTAAAATGAATGATTGCCCTCTCCCAAACAAGACTGTCAAGAGTTCACACAAATGAGTACAGCACCCCAAAATGTCTGGATATACCATTATAACTATAATAACAATTCAACTGCCTTTGGTACAAAGGTTAGAACTGAGTGCATTTAATTGCCTCGGATGATGAAGAGTTAACACTGCTGACTTACCCAGAGGGAAATTGCAAGGAATATCCAATTAGAGGCAACCAGCCTGTTTGAAAATATCCAGTATAATAGGAGTGCTTAATAATAATCATGATAATTACAATTCTAAATATATATTTTTAAAGCTGCAAGTCATTTCTCACCTATGGAAACTTTATTTGCTAGAAAGCAGATCCTTGCAATTATTCAAATTGGAGAGTTGTAATTTTTGTTGTTGTGGTTCCCCATGACCTCTCGGGTGGAGGAAGGACAGAGAAAACCGTCTCAGAGGGGCACAGAATCAATCCAAGCTGCTCATTAAAAGGTAAACCGTCAATAATCTTTGTCAGGCCTTTTTATCTTGGGCTTTAGTACATGATACCTCCTAAGGGGGCATGTGGTATTGAGATTTAGAATGGATCCTGGTTTACACATCCCTTTGGGGGGAGTTAACCCTCTGCACGTTGTGACAGACTTTCTCTGAACCACTTCTGAACCCTGGATGGACAAGGATTAGGATGCTGTCATATCCATCTGCAGGAGGCACTTAAAAAGATTTTTTTTTTTTCTTTCTAGAAAATGCATAAATATCTCTAGGTGCCTTGGAAACAAATGCTATCATTGAGAAGAAAAAAGACAAAACAAAAATTTAGAGGATATTCCCTAAGGTTTCACTAGTTTAAAATTCAGCTCATCTCATGGGCATTTACTGAGAGCCTTGATATGAACCTCCCCGATTTGCATCCTGTTTTGCAGTTTTCTGTGCTCTTCCTCAGAAGAGCTGATTCTAACTGTAATGCTGTGAGGAAAAGGTTATGATCTCTACTTTCCAGAAAAGAAAACTCAGGAAAGATAATATTTTGCTAAAGACACCCCAGTGTTTCATGTCTTTAAATATCAGTCATGTACTGGTAAAATACAAATTTCTATCTGCAGTCAGTCTGAACTGTTCCTAGAACGTCAGATTTGCATATCCAACTGCCTATTTGACATCTTCATTTGGATTTCCAATAGGCATGTCAAAGTTAACATGTCCACAACTGAGCTCTTGACATAGTCCCTTAAACCAGAGTTAATGACAATTCCATCTTCCCATTGTTCAAGTCCCCACCTTTAAACCATTCCCCTCAAATCTGGAAGTAACCTGTAACTTGATTAGACCAATAGGATGTGGCAGTAGTGATGTTAGATAACTATTATGATGAAGCCTAGGCCAACACCACTTAGAACAAAGATCAACTTTCCTAGAGCCCTGGCTAAATTGAAAAATCATGAACAACTGAATGGTTTTCTGCTGTTTATGTAATCAAGTTTTGAGGTGGTGACCCATGTGTACCAGAGAAGGACTGTGTTCCAGAGGGTTTTCTATGACTGTTTTTTCTAAGCAGGACTCTAGGCCTTCCTTCTGAGACACCTTTGGGTTAACTTAAATCTTCAACCTTTTGTTTAGCAGCTCACCCAAGGATTCTTGGGCTGTTATGTAGCAACAGATCATCAAAGCATTTCCAACTTTATCCCAAACACTGCTTCCATGTCTGGCATATTGAATTATTGCCATTCCACAAATGTATTATATTTATCCTCTTTCTGTCTCTCTCACACACATCTGAGCTTTTCCCCAAGCTATTTTCTCTACTTAGCCATGACCTCCTCCTATGTGCTCTGAGAGTCCCCAGAGCTTACCTATGTGAGAACACTTAGCACCCTATATTTTAGTTACCTCTAGACTTCCACTCCAAAGAAAGTTCACTGAGGGTAGGAAAATTATATTTGGCCACCTTTCTGACCATAGTACTTAATTACATGGCTGGCACGAAGCAGACATTCAATGATTATTTTGAAATCATGAAGTGTATTGAATGACTGGAAGTTGATATATGCTTACAGTTTACTTGAAGTAGAGGGGCAAGATTAAAATGCAGAAAACAGAGACAATGCAAATGGTATAAAACTAAGTACCAAATGGATAGCAAATGTTCACAACTTCAGAAATACTCAGCTCTTGATAATTGGTCCATGCTATATTAGGTTCTTCATATTAGTAGCAATTAGAATAATAATGATCCATTACAATAAAAACTTTAGTTTTAAAAAATGCTTTTGCATGCATTATCTCATTTGATTCTACTCCAATTATTTAGGGACAAAGAAGTTACAGAATTACTTTGCTACATCGTGTAACATGGGCAGGTTTTCACATGACTTAGTCTTTGCTGAGCTCAGTTGATTGTGAACCAGACTGCTGCTCTGTCTGTGCGAATCTTAGAAAGTATAACTCCTCTGTCCCCCACCCCAAAGAATGTAAGAAAACACAGAATGAGTGTTTCCAAAGACCATTGTCACTTCACAGACTTCTTGGGTAAAAGAACCAATAAAACCCCTTGAACTGTATGAATCCATGAGCAGCGAGGCATTTAAAAAAATGCAATTTAATGCCCTCAAATTGAGTAACTATGATACAACCATTCAACTCACAAACACCTATCTATCTGTAGACTGGCGATTCTGTCTCCAAATACCCAAAGGTAGAAAAAAAACAATCTAAAGACAACAGGAGGATTAGTTGTGAATTAAGTTAAAGCAAATCAGAATAGCACCTTGTCCATTAGAGCTGTCCTATCACTAATAGATACCATTTATTGAATGGTTTACTTTGAGCCAAGCACTGCATCAGGTTCTATGCTAAGCATTTCATCTTCATTATCAGTAATCTATAGGGATTCCTGCGAGGCAGGCATTATTATCCCCATTTTTCAGATGCGAACACCAGTGGGAACTCATAGAGGTAAATCAAAGATGACAGAACCACCTCACCAGTATTAAATGGCTGGGATTAGAACAGAGATCCTAATGACTTCAAAGTTTGTGCTCTCTTTACCTTAAAAAATGTCAGTTAATGAAAGAATAAATGAATATTTTAGGGTTCCCAGTAATCTTAGGGACCTGCCATTTCAACTGTTTCTCATTATTGCTCTTAATGAAAACATGAATAATTAATTGAGGACTGACAGTCCCCTCCTGATACAAAACACTATATGTTGCAGATGGTCTCTCCTCTGTGACGCCATAGCAACAACTGAAAAAGTGGGGGATTGTTTTCCCCCTTGATCACACAGTTGCTTCCAGTCTAGGTGACAGGAAGGAAACAAAAAAGAGATAATTAGTCCAAGTTCTTACTCTCAGATGTCAAACACAAACATTTGTATTTCCCACTGTGTCTCTTCTTCATAAGGGATCTCAAAGCACTATAACTGCAGCCAAGACAAAACAAAACTTTTTCCAGTCCAGGAAGAACTAGTTAACTAGAAGGGATTTATTGGGTCTTCCAAATTACCCATTGGAAGACATTTGCATCTAGGACCTTAACTCACCAGACTGAGTGGATTTGCTGAGAGACAATGAAACCTTTCTTGGTGGGTCCCCCATCCAGTTGCCACTTGCAAAAGATTCTTTCTGTCTAATAGGATTCTTAGATTCCTAAAGAGGACAAGGAGAAGAGGATGTGGCGCTGTAAGATAAGCACTGGACAGCAAACTGCAAGGGTGGCTGTTCAAACCCACCAGCCACTCCTCAGAAGCCCTATACATGGTCACTATAAGTCATAGCCAACTCAATGACCCTTAATAACAAGGAGGAGAGGGAGGATAGTAGCAAGGGCTGCTAATCAATTCATCTAAGAGATTTTCCTAACACATGACATACAAAATCTCAGAGCCTGGCTGAGTAAGAATGGTGACTGTTTTAAGGCAGAGAGACTGCTGCTGAACTTTGCTTGGGAGGAAAGGGGAGTTGGGAGGCTGTGGGGGGGTTTCCTGTAGAAGTCTTGAATAATGATCAAACATTGGCTGAGTAAACAAGTTAGAAGGTGTGTGTCAGTGTAATGATCATGTGGAAGGGTGAATTTGGAAGGGGGTGGAGGAAGGGCATGTGGGTGTCCAAGCTACCAGGATGGCACATCAACTCTTTGTACTTGTACTCTGCTTGGTCTGCAATCATTTTGATTTGGTTTATCTCCCTAATCTGGTTAGCTACTCATGCTCAGTTTTCCAGATGCAGCTGAGAATTACTTCTTCCAAGAAACTTTCCCTAACACCCCAATTCCAGGAGAGATATCTTGCTTTGTGTCTCAGAAACAAACAAATAAACAAACAAAACCCACAACACTACACTTCTATCAAAGTAGTAAGTGGTGGTGGCTGTATGTTGTGGAATCAGTTCTGACTCATAATAACCCTCTACAGGGTTTCCGATACGTAAATCTTTACAGGAGCAGAAAAGCCTCATCTTTCTCCCGCAGAACAGCTGGTCGTTTAAAACTGCCGCCCTTGAGGTGAACAGTACCAGAGCTCCTTAAAGTAGTAGTTGTTGTTGTGAAGTGCCATCGAGTTGATTCGGACCCATACCGATGCTGTATAGGGTTTCCAAGGAGCAGCTGATGAACTTGAACCTCCAACTTTGCAGTTCAAATGGGTTTGCAGTCAGTCTGGCACATTAACCCACAGCACCACACCAGGACTCTCCTTAAAGTAGTTGTTGTTGTTAAGTGCCGTCGAGTCGGTTCCAACCCATAGCGACCCTGTATAGGGTTTCCGAGGAGCAGCTAGTGAGCTTGAACTGCCGACCTTGCAGTACAAATGGCTTTTCAGTCTGGCGCATCAACCCACAGCGCCACACCAGGACGCCTAGTACTTGTTATACTGAATGGTAATTGCCTGTTTATGTGTCAGAATCCCCAACCAGACTTCAAGGTCTGAAATGTTTTTCAGTTGTTGCCATAACAAATTACCAAAAAACTTAGTGTCTTAAAGCAACAGAAATGTATTCTTTTCTAATTCTGGAGGCCTACCGTCCAAACTTCTAAGTCCTATATAAAGTAAAAATGTCAGCAAGACTAGTTCCTTTTGGAGGCCACAAAAGGAGACTCCTTTTCTTGCCTGTTCTAGTTTCTGGCCTGTGGCTGTATCACTCCAAATCTCCACCTCTGTTATCACATCATTTTCTCTTGTATCGTCAAGTCCTCCTTTGCCTACCTCTTATAAGGACACTGCAGTTACATTTAGGCCCCAACTGATAATTCAATATAATATCGCCATCTCAAAATCCTTAATCACAGCTGCCAAGTCCTTTATGCCATATATGGCAGCATCCACAGATTCCAGGAATTATATTGTGGATATCTTTGGAAGCCATCATTTAGTCTAGTAAAAGGTCTTTATTGTCATAGACACCACGTTGCTCCTCACTCTACCCCTAGTGTCCTGAACAGTACCCATCCCATAGTGGGTACTCGGTAGATATGTGTTTTTTTGAAAAAGGAAATTAGTTGATGGATAAAAAACGGATGTTTAAGGAATACAAGCAATGTAAGGCAGGTACATAGCAGTAAGCTTATGTGGTGGTTATGTGCCATGGAGTCAGTTCCAACTCATAGCAACCCTATACAAGGTTTCCGACGCTGTAAATCTTTATGGGAGCAGAAAGCCTCATCTTTTCCCTGTGGAACAGCTGGTAGTTTTGAACTGCTGACCTTGAGGTTCGCAGCCCAATTTGTAACCACTATGCTACCAGCGCTCCTTATGCAGGATGTTGTAAACCATAGGGTTTCCAAAGAGTGGCTGGTAGGTTTGAGCCACCGATCTAGTACATTTCCTGCAGTGCCCCACAGGTGGTCAGTAAGGAGTTACTAAAGGCTTCAAGTTGAACATTTTAAAAAGAACCTTATATTATCATTAAAACAAACAAAGAAACAAACAAACCAAAATTGGTTCCTACCTACCTAACCTCTGAGGTTTACATCATTTTTGGTTACATTTTAAAATTGGATTCCTATATCTGAAGGGCAAAGATATCCTGATCGGTTTTGTATTTGTTCATGGAATGGGACACAAGTTTAAGGCAGGCTCTTGGTGAAGGTGCTAGTCTGAAAAAACAAAGTCAATGCATAAACTAAGGACTCATTTATTTCAAGAAGAAGAGTTCATGATTGTCCTTTTGGAGAAACAGCTTTTTACAAGGTTTCTTTCCCAACTAACTTAGTCCCTGGGAATCCACACATGTGGATTTCCTTGCAGGACCCTAGGAGCAGAGCCTGAAAGAAGGAAGGATGTAAAAGACACAGCGAGGGGCACAGACTACTTAGAAATGACCACAGAAAGCAGAAACACATGCTACCCTTGATTGAAGAATCTGTACATCTAGAGTCGGGAGACAGATGGAAGGTCAGAAACAGGGCAGGGTAAGGAAAAGAAGCCACCAAGGAAATTTACAAGTAGGTTCAGCAGCTGCCAAGCAAGTGGGAATATGTTCAACCCTCAAAGGAAAAAGCAAAGTCTGTGCCAACATTGCTCTTAGAATCACTGCCTGTTGCCAGGAACCTCTGAAAGTACATTTTCTCTCATTCACATTCTCAAACAGTAAATGGCATTATCAAACCCAATCTTGTCACAAACAGAATTCATTTGCTGTTTTCTCATCTTTTACATTGATTCAAACTGCAAAGTGTTTTCCTTTTCATTATTCCATTTGAGATTCACACCATCTCCTTAGAGGGAAGCACGGTAGTCCTCACAATCCCTATTATACAGAAGAAGAAACAGGGGCTCAGAGAGGAGAGGACCTACCGAGTTAGGTGGATTGTTCCAAACTGCGCAGATGCGCTTTCTATACTGCTGACATTCATATTAAAATTCAGTCTTCAAGCTATTCTTTAAAGTCTCATATCACATCACCATGCACACACACATTGGTTGTTGGTATTGCTTTAGCTGTCATTGAGTTGGTCCTCAACTCATGGTGACGCCATGAACAATGAGATCAGACCACTGTGGTCCACAGAGTTTTCATTTACTGATTATTAGGTAGTAGATAACCAAGTTTTCTTTCTAGTCTTTCTTAGTCTGGAATCTCTGCTGAAACCTGTTCAGTATCATAATATTCAAACCTCCACTGACACTAGAGATGACTGTACTTGAGGTGTATTAGCCAGGATACACTCTACCACATGGAAGCTGAGGATTCTTCCACAGAAATACCATTGTTTCCTGCCAATCCCGCCACCTGCACATATATGTAATAGCTATTTTTTTTTTATGAAAGCAGAATGCTATATCTTTCTCCCACAGAGCAGCTGGTTAATTCAAACAGCTGAACATTTTACCATTATGCCACCAACGCTCCTTATATGCACAATAACACAGATCTAACAGGAGACCTAGTGTGGCACTGTGGGTCAATGTGCTAGACTGTAAAGTTGGTCTGAACCCCAAGGTCATCAGCTCAAGCTTAGCAACCCTATACAGGGTCACTGTGGGTTGGAACTGACTCGACAGCACTTTAACAACAACAATAGAAAAACACTTGAAATAGTATTAAAGGAGTACAAAGAGGGATGTGTCATACTCAAATGAAATCATAATGACAGAGAAGTACTTTTTAAAAATAATTAGCAAAATGGTCAAATGGTCTAAATACAGAAAGACCAATAGAGAGCACTTGGATATTTGTTGACTAAAAGCTAGATACTCATTAGGATATGTCTCAGACTCTCCCAGAGTGAAAACTAGTTTATCATCATTGTGATCATTTTGCATCAAGTTGACTGGGCCAGGATTTTCAGTGATTTGGTTCCAACACACCAGCCGCTCCTCAGAAACCCTATGCAGGGTCCCTATGAGTTGCAACAACAACAACAACAGCAGCAGTTAATATATATTTATCACCCCATGATGAGATCTAAAATGATGCCTTGATCTCGTGTAATTACCCTAAGTGTTGTGAATCCTCACTTCTCTGATGTTAATAAGGCCAGATGGAAGCTATAGGATTAGATTGTATCTTGAGTCAATCTCTTTTGAGATATGAAAGGAGAGAGAAGTGAGCAAAGATAGAGGGACCTACTACTACCCAGAAAAACAAGCCAGTATTAGACCGTGTCCTTTGTACCTGGGGTCCCTGCACTGTGAAACTCTGAGATCCAGGAGAAGATTGATGTCAAGACACATGAAGAGCTCCAAAGAATCCTAGGCCTACAGATGCTGACAGGACACAAGGCCCTTTCTCCCAGATGACTCTCTTATTTGGACTTCAAGCCTCCAAAACTGTGAGAGAATACATTTCTGTTTGTTAAAACCATCCACTTATGGTATTTTTGTTATCACGGCACTAGAGAACCAAGATAACAAAATTCTCAAATATTTCAAACACTATGCGCCTTCTAATGGAGTCCTGGTGTGGTGCTGTGGGTTAATGTGCCAGACTGCAAAGCCGTTTGAACTGCAAGGTCGGTGGTTCAAGCTCACCAGCAGCACCTTGGAAACATTATACAGGGTCACTATGGGTCAGAACTGACTCGATGGCCCTTAACAACAACAACAAAAGAGTCTTCTATATGATGAGTCCTGTGTTGATGTTGGAACACAAGAGCAAGTCAAGATACAATAGCCTCTCTCCTCAAAGAAATCACAGTAGAGGGACAAGCAGACATGTCAAACTAATGTTATGGATTAAGTTGTGTTGTAAATCCTAATCCCTGTATCTGTGGATCTAAGAAGATTTGATAATAGGACTTTCTTTGTTATGCTAATGATGCCACATCAGGGTCAGAAGTGTTTTAAACTGATCACTTTTGGTACCAAAAAAATAACAGAGTCGGTACAAGAAAGCATGGGAGAAGACGGATACCACATCACATGAAGATATATCCAAGGAAATTAGGCACAGGAGCTGAAAAGAAATAAGGATTTTTCACTAGAGCTAAAAGAGAGTGTCTTCCCCTAAGGAGGCACCTAGAATTTGGCCTTCTAGCTTCCTAAACTGTGAGGAAATACATTTCTGTTTGTTAAAGTCACCCACAGCTATAGCAGCACTAGATAACTAAGATAAATAGTATTTATCTGACAGCACAAGTGTGTTGTACTAACCCACAGGAATACAGAGGAGGGATGTCTAAATCAGGTTCAATTCACTATCTGGTAGTTTATGCTGAATTGAGAAAGCCATTTAGGATCTTATTGAATGGACCAATGGCTGAATAACTGAAAGAAGGGAGGTCTCTAATTTCTCCCTATAGACCTGATCCCTGCTGTGGGCAGCCACAGCAGTTCTCTGCCCTCGCCACAGAGTCAAATGTGAAAATGTATTGAGTCAAAGCCCTAAGAATTCATAGATAATTCATTGAGTAGTCAGTAGTGGGTGTCACACTCAATAAACAATGAAGCCCACAGCATGGGAAAATGAGAGGACGGACAGCATCTTCTCAGTGTCTAATGAACATTCTGATCACTTTCCACTCAGTGCCACCTCAACATGCTGTCCCATCCTCTCCCTTTTCTCAGTGAACTTTCTGGATGCCCAATTACCAGGCAGCCTGGAAACAAGTTTCTCTTCTTAAGATAAACCGCCAATGACTGAAGCACAATTTATATCTATTATTTTTTCATCAGGCTCCCGTCTCTGCCTGGGCAAGGCTAACTAAGAAGGACTGTTAGGAAAATCTAAGAGGAGGACACAAATGAATGTTTTACCTTTGGCATTTTGATGTGGATCTGATCCTGAGCCCTGAGTGTCTTCCTATGTGACATTTCCTGCTCTGAAGTGGAAAAAATGAGGCTAAGTAGAGACATAGTCTATAATGAATCCATCTGGCCACATATCAAGTTTTTAAATATTTACAATTATGGCTCTGGCCTTATTAAACTTGCAGGAAAACAGCAGCAGCAGGGTTTACATATGGGCTCAAGAAGCCGCCATTAGACAGCACCATGATGACAATTGCCTGAAATTTCTAGAAAAATATATATTCATTTGCCACACTCTCAAGGTCAGGAAATGGCAGGAAAACATTAGGAAAATAGCTTGTGGTATTTCTCAAACTGCACACAGGGCACAGCCAAGAGCATGTATGCAGCTATTAAGTCCATATTTAAATTTATTCTCATCTTGAAAGGCGATTCCATGCTGATTGCCTATGAGGACACAATGCCAGCAGAAAAATGGGGATAAGGAATAAATTCTGGGAAATAAAGAACTTCTTGCTAACAGAATAACTGCTAAAGTTAGGATTTGAGTCTAAGTTGGAACCCAGTTTTAATAGTGTTTGCTTTAAACTAGGCTGTTGTAAGAAGACAAGAGTGACTTTAAAAAACACTGTAGGATAAGAATGGAATTTCTAATCACAAGGCGGCAGTTCAAATCCATCAGTCGCTCTTTGAGAGAAAGATGAGATTTTCTGCTTATGTAAAGATTTATAATCTCAGAAACCCTATACAAGATCTCTGTGAGTCAGAACCAACTCTATGGCACCTAACAACAGCAACAATGACCAGAGTATCAAGAGACTTCAGTTCTAGTCTGAGCCAACCACTCACACATCATTAAAGGAATGGAGAAATCACCAAACCACCCTGAGACTATATTGGTTCGTGTGTAAAATGAGAACAATTGCCTCCCAGAGTTGTTGTGAGGCTCTAATGCTGTTGCACTGGTTGTCCAACTGTGGTTTATAACCATTTGATGGGCTAGAAAATTAATTCATTAAGTTGTAACTGTTGTTGTTAATTGCCACTGAGTTGATTCCAACTCATAGTGAGCCTGTATAGGGTTTCTGAGGCTGTAAATTTTTACAGGAGCAGAAAGTCTCATCTTTCTCCTTTGGAGTGGCTGATGGGCTCAGACCATCGACCTGTGGTTAGCAGTCCAGTGTGTATCCTACATTGCCACTAGCCATGATTACAATTGGTAGTGGTGGTAGTTATGTGCCGTGGAGTGGGTTCCTACTCATAGCGACCCTGTACAGGGTTTCCAAGGCTGTAAATCTTTACAGGAGCAGAAATCCTCATCTTTCTCCTGCGGAACAGCCGGTAGTTTCAAACTGCTGACCTTGAGGCTCACATCTCGATTCATAACCACTATGCTACCAGAGCACCTTGATTGCAACTAGTACTTATTAAAATAATTAATAAATTAGAATGGAATGGAATGAAGATATCTATACTAAGAGTCAAATATCTATTCCCTTTGTATGTACACATGATGCCAGAAATTATGCAACAGTATTTCCAACACCAGCAGGATTATCAAGGTGGACAGGTTTCAGTGGACCTTCCATACTAAGACATACTAGGAAGACAGATCTGGAATTCCACTTCTGAAGAACTGATCAGTAAAAATCTTATGACTAGCAGTGAAACATATGATAGAGTGCTGGAAAATGAGCCTTTCAGATTGGAAGACACTCAAAATATGACTAGGGAAAAGCTGCCACCTCAACGTATAGTTGACTTTAATAATATGGACAGAGTAACATTTTTAGGACCTTCACCTGCTGATGTGGCATGACTCAAAATGAAGAGAAACAGCTGCAAATATCGATCAGCCATAAAAACATGTACAAAATATGCACAAATTATAAATCTAAGAAACTTGAAAGTTGCCAACAATGAAATGAAATGCCGGAAGATCAATATCCTACATAGGCATTAGTGAACTGGAATAAATGGTACTGGACATTCTAAATCAGACAATCATATAGTCTATCATTCTGGGGATGACAAATTGAAGAGGAATAGCATCACATGCATTGTGAAAAAGAACATTTCAAAATCTAGTCTTAAGTACAATGCTGTCATTGAAAGGAAAAGTTCATATGCCTACAAGAAAGACCAATTAATACAAATCTTATTAAAATTTATGCACCAACTACAAATGCCATTGATGAAAAAATTAAAGTTTTTTTTTTTTTTATCAGTTTCTACAGTCTGAAATTGATCATACGTGTGACCAAGATGCATTGATAATTGTTGGTGACTGGACTGTAACACCTGAAAAGAAAGGGGGGAAGGATCAGTAGTTGGAAACTACGTTCTTGGTGACAGAAATGTCTCCAAATAGCACATGATAGAATTTTGCAAAAAAAAAAAAAAAGAACTTATTCATTGCAAACACTTTTTCATCTGGACCTCACCAGATGAAATACACAGGAATCAAATTAACTATGTCTGTGAAAAGAGACAATACTTCAATCTGTATGCTGAGCAAATAATCTAAGAAGCTGGATTATATGAAGAAAAACATGACATCAAGATTAGAGGAAGACTCATTAACAACTGGACATATGCAGATGATATGACCTTGCTTTCTGAATTCAAAGAGGACTTAAAATACTTACTGATAAAGATCAAAGAGGACAGTCTTCAGTATGGGTTGCACCTTAATGTAAAGATAGAAGAATCCTCACCACTGGACCAACAAACAACATCCATATAAATGGATAAAAGATTGAAGATGACAAAGATTTCATTTTGTTCGGGTCAACCATCAACACTCCTGCAAGCACTAGTCAAGAAATCAAATGACACTTTGCATTAAGCAAATCTGCTGCACAAGAACTCTCTGAAGGGTTGAAGAGCAAAGATAACAATTTGAGGACTAAGGTGCATCTGACCCAAGCCATGGTATTTTAAATAACCTCATATGCATGTGAAATCTGGACAGTGAATAAGGAACACCATAGAAGAATTGATGCATTTGAGTTATGGTGTTGGAGGAGAATATTAGAAGTATCATGGACTGCCAAAAGAACAAACAGACCTGTGTTGGAAGAAGTACAGCCAGAGTGATCCTTAGAGAAGAATATCATGTTTGGAAAAGTGGAGGATCTGTGAAAAACAGGAAGCCCTCAAAAGAGATGGATTGGCACAGTGACAGCAATAATGGGATCAAATGCAGCAATGATTGTGAGGTTGGTGCAGGATCGGGCAGTGTTTCATTCTGTTGTGTTTAGGGTCTGTTGTAATGTTCTGTGTTTGTAGCCCCCAAAACACAGTCACCATAGCTTTCTGAGCTGAGTTGTCTGCCCTGAATTTAACTGGTCCATGAGCAGTACAACTCAATGGCACCTAGAAACAACAACAACAGTACGCAGATGACACAGTCTTATTTATGGAAAATGAAAAGGACTTGACAAACTTACTGGTGAGGAGCAAAGACTAAAGCTTTCAGTAAAAATTACACCTGAGTATATATAAAATCCAAGTCCTCACACCTGGGTCAATAAGCAACATCGTGACAAATGGAAAAAATATTTTGAAACTATTATGGATTTCATTTTACTTGGCTTCACAACCAATACCCATGGAATCATCAGTCAAGAAACAGAAGGATGTAG
>NW_006408544.1:25821476-25848007 GCF_000296735.1 Chrysochloris asiatica
AAAAACCTTAAATTAAAAAAAAAAAAAAAAGAAATAGAAGGATGTAGTCCATTGAGCAAATTAGATGCAAAAGATCTCTTTAACATATTAAAAAGCAAAGATATCGTTTTGAGATGTGTTTGACTAAAGTCATGGTATTTTGAATAGCCTAACATGCATGCCAAAACTAGACAAGAAATAAGGAAGACATCCAAAGAATTGATGCATTTGAATGACAGTGTTGGTGAATAATATTGAATATACCGTGGACTATAGGGAAAAAAAATATATGGTCTGGAAGAAGTAAAGCCAGAATGCTCCTTCGAAGCAAGAATGATGAAACTTTGTCTCACCAACATTGGACATGTTCCTAGGAGGGACTAGTCTCTGGAGAAAGACATCATGCTTGACAAAGCAGAGGAATATTATTGCTGATGTCAGATGGATCTTGGCTGAAAACAGAGACTATGAGAAAGATGTTTACCTGAGTCTTACTGACGAAGCAAAGGCGTTCAATTGTGTAGATCATAACAGATTATAGATAACATTGTGAAGAATGGAAATTCCAGGACACTTAATTGTGCTTATGAGGAATCTGTGCATAGACCAAGAGGCAATTGTTTGACAAGAACAAGGGGATATGGTATAGTTAAAATTAGAAGACCCTCAACTAGAAGGACTGACACAGTGGTTGCAACAATAGCCTCAAACATAACAATGATTGTGAGAATAGTACAAGGCCCGGCAATGTTTTGTTCTGTTGTACATAGGGGCACTATGAGTTGGAACCAATTCAGTGGCTCCCAAAACAAAAACAAAAAACCCAACATGTATGTACTTGAATCTGTGGGCAGTGGGTAAAACAGCTATTATGCTCAACTAACTGAAAGGCTGGCGGTTTGAGTCCATTTAGAGTTGCCTTGGAAGAAAGTTCTGGCATTTCACCTCCAAATAATCAGTGCCTGTAAACTCAATGGAATTCTTACTCCAACACACATGGGGTTGCATGAGTTCAAAGTTGACTTGACTTTTTACTTTCAATGTATTACTAAGTTTGAATGAAGTTCAACGTGTATAAAGGCAAGACAAAAGTCATTGCTACAGAATCATTTAAGCTTTTACTAAACAAAAAAATCAAAATGTGAAGCTATTGTTTCTTAACATATCCTCCACCTAGTTTTAGACACTTCTAAAGGCAGTTTCCCTCTCATTAACACTTCCCTCTAAAATTCTGTGCACTTTCATTTACTCCACATCAAAATAAGAGTCTGGGCATCCTCCAGGGACTGAAGTCATTGTTCCTTCTAAATGTTCTTTGAGTTTGAGGAATGAAGCTAAGTCTCAGGGGCAAGATCAGTGTTATAGGGTGAATAGGGTAAGATTTCCCAACAAAATTCTTCTAGGACAGGCCTTGCTTCCTTGAAAGAACAACTGGGTTCTTTTGCTGTAATGGGAAAAACTCCTCAGCACAGCATGCTTTCTGGCCTTCTTATCACCAATGTAGATTTCAGTTTTCTCAAACCATCTCCCTAATAAGCTCCATGACTATCCTGCATCCTTTGAAAAAAACCTACCCAGATTACCCCTTTGGAGCCCCCAAAACATAGTCACCATAACTTTCTGAGCTGAGTTGTCTGCCTTGAATCTAGCTGTTCCAGCAGATTCCCTTAGAAGGCATTGTTTTGATTGATTTTTTTTTTTTTCTTCTTTCCAATTATCCAAGCAAGACTAATACAAGGATATTACTGAGAGAACTTGTCTGCAACCATCCACTGATTACAGAGAGATGTTTAATCACATTTTGTTTGCACCTTTCATTCTAGATTAGCATTGTCTTTGCAATCATCTCCAAGTTTCCCAAGTAGGAACTAGATCTTTCTTTCAATATATCTCCCAGTATCTTTTACATTATAGTTGCTCGATAAATATTTCTTAAACATCACTGGTAGATGAACAATTAGGGTCAAGATTTCCAGACTCTTCTCTGGGTTCCAAATTTACCATTAGCCACTTGTGTGGTATCGAGGGAGTCATTTCCCTGCTCTGTGCCTCAGTTTCCCTCATTGGTAAGTGAGGCTATTGGACTAAAACCTGTGATCCCCATATATTGTAGGCACTCCAGGGTATCTGTAAATATTAGGAAGTGCTTGGCTACTAAGTGATAAAGTTTAAATGTTTCATCGGGGTCTGTTCATTGCCTTTCCCTGTTTTATTAGTTTAGGTTCTAAAGAGAACATTTGCTAAATGATATCTTAGGTGCCATCCAGTTCTGCCATTCAAAGACTCCATGAATCCTAGTGTTGTGCTCTCTCGCGTGTACCCCAATGTCTTTATTGGGTTCTTCTGTTCTCTCTTCAAAGCCTACTGATTTACCAGTAGTAGAGGTAGTATTGAGTATGAATAGAGTATTTGACAACATAGCTTGGGTTTTCATTTGTTATCTGACTTTCAAACAGAGTCCAGGCAAATGTTCCCGTCTTTCCTTTGACTCCTGCAATTTTTGATGACCAGCTGCATTCATCTCCCCTGATGTGTTTCTATTCACATAGATCTTGCTGGGAACTTTGTCTTTCAGGGGTTCATCCATCAGCCAGTGTGGATTAGGAGGACATTTAATGGAGAATTCATTATTATGAGAAATCTCTGAGTTGTAGTAATAAAATTTGCTCTTGCTTTTATAAAAAGCTTTATCACTCACCAATTCTGCTGAAAACAACCGATAATCAGGCTATACTGCCTACCTCTTCTAATCTCCTACTCTGTTTTGCAGTGTTTGCAGTGTTCATCCAAATACTGCTATCTGATTCATTTTAACCTAGGCGTGAGTGCCTTGGAAATATGTTATCCATCCGCAGTAAACCAAGGTTCCTCTAAGCACCTTTGCCCTTGTGCACTGGCATGCCCTGCTCCCTATTCTTTTCCTTATTGCTCAGGACTAAATTCACTCATAAATTCTTTCTTGCCTTTTTTGACACCTCATAGTGACAGCTCATAGTCAGTGTGTTCATGCCTTGACTGTAATATGTTTCATTTTGTGCCTCAGTTTCTTGACCTTGCAGGGATGATAAAATGAGCTAAGAAAAGGAAAGTACTTCAATTGCATTAGGCACATTGATGTTGTTATTAGCTGTTGTTGTTTCCAACTCGTAGAGGCTCCGTGTACAACAGTCACCATAGCTTTCTGAGCTGAGTTGTCTGCCCTGAATTTAACTGGTCCATGAGCAGTACAACTCACCATTCTTACAATGCTATATTTGGGGTCCTTGTTGCAGCCACTGTATCAATCCATCCCATTTAGGGTCTTTCTTTTTATCACTGTCCCTCTAGGGGTTAAATATTAGCTGTTATTATTATCATATTATTATCATTGATATCTAGATCTAGTTCCTTTCCTCACTCCAGTGAGCAAGACAGGAAGTGGGCTGGACACTGAGAGGAAGGAAAGATGTAGAGGGTCGGGGAGGTGTGAGACTTCTGGACTAGTTATGGAAAAGGAAGAAGATGGTTTGAAAATGAAAATAGATAATGCTAGAAAACATTCTTCTGATTAATTGAAATGTCAAGTTCTGACTATGACCATGGGGTCAGACATCGAAAGCATCTGTTCTTGCTTCCCCAGCCCCATCATCTTGCAACTCTGGAAGGGATATTCTGTTCTGGTATTTCATGATGAACTGCCTCAGGCACTCAGCTCATCCACCAAAACTGAGCTAGCGGGTCCTATAGGCTTCCTGGCAGCCAAGGGTGAAAGGCGTCTCAGGCAATACTTGATCTGCTAGCTGCTTTTCTGGCAGCCCCATTCAGAATTATTGATCTTAGTGTGTGGATTAGAAATGAGGACTGGAGCTGCAAAGGGGCCAGCTTCGGGTATCTAATAAAACTGCTGCAATTCAAGAGGTCCTCCATTTACACCCTCTCATAGGATCTAAGTCTATGCTTTCTATAAGGCGAGGAAAATGCCTCTCCTCACCTAAGAAGAGAACTCACAGTCCAAGTGCTATCTATGGTTCATTTGTCTGCCTAGTTGCAGGCTAGCCAATTCAAAGCATTTATACATTAATTTTTGGTCATCATCACGTGCTTATATGGGGGCTTAAGTGTTTCCTTAGGCTTCCCCTCCCCCCACACCCTTCCACCCCCACTTAAATAGCACTTCTATTCGTTTGTGCACTAGTTTTTGATTTTGTTTTGTTTTGTTTAATTTACTCACTTCCTGGAACAACACTTTACTATTTAAATGAATAAGGAAAAGAGAAGGGGGGTGGAGCTTTCTCTTGATTAGACTAAAGGATGGAGAAAGTTTAAAACAAACAAACAAGTAAAGAAATATTGCTTTTAGGTCAGTTCTGACTCACGTCTACCCTATGTGAAGCAGTGTGAACTGCTTCACAGAATTTTCATGAGTATATTCTTTTTTTTTTTTTTTTTTTAAGATTAAATCCTTTTTCTCAAATTCAATAAAAAAATTTTCCTTTTTGAAATATGACTACACAAAATTGAGATAATTCAACAAAGAGAAAGGGAAATATTTTAATCCCCCTAAGAGATTCAGACATTAAACATAGGATTGCATCTTTATAACAGGAAAAGAATCTTATGAAACAATAATACAAAAAAACAGCAAGAAGAAATATTTAGCAATTAAAATGATGATTTGTGAAATTAAACCCAATAGTGGTGGTGGTATGTTGTGAAATCACTCATAGTGACCCTGTATAGGGTTTCCGAGGCTGTAAAACTTTGTATTCATTTAAGTTTTTATTGTTTATTGAGTGAAAGTTTACAGGGCACATCATCAGGTTTACTTTCCACAAATCCTATACTTTGTTTCATTACAATGATTATAATCCCCTCCCTTGTAGCATCAGTTAACAGTATTTCTCTTCATTCATTTTATAAACACTCACACATATATAATAATGTACACCACCAAAGGGCACATGCTGGAAGCCTGTCTCCTAGCCACCACCTCTCAGTCCCTCTCTTTCCATGAATCTAGAGCCCTCAGCTGCTCCCTCTCACCATATCCCCATCTCTGCCTCCATCTCTGGTGTTGCTGCTTTTCTGGATAAGGTTCCACATTCTGCTTGTGCTCTTCTCCCTTGATGGTCCTAGGATCCTCTGTTTCTGGACTGTAAGATTTAACTACTCCCCATTTTTGTTACAAAACTTCTACCTTTACAATTGTGACAGTCACAATTAGTTGTGATAACAATTACTCACTATTGAATCATAAGAATCTTATCCCCATCTCATTGTACCAGGCCCATCGAGACAAGATGAAAATTATTCAGTAGGAATTCTATCTTCCCACACACACTCTTAAACTAAATTCCTTCTGAAACCTTGAAAGGCAGTCACTTTGTGCCTTTATCACGTCTTCATTTTATGTAACCAATGTCTAAGTTGCCCGTCCCTATCTACCCTGTCTAAAGAGGGGTAACATTGATAATTGATGTGAAGACTCCTTTCCTTTCTGTTGGTATTTTGAGCTACTACCTCTATGAATATAGGTCAAGTTCATCATGAGTATATTCTTTATGAAAATAGCCAGGGATTCTGATAAATAGCGATTCTATAGCAAGCCCCCACAGGGCTTATTCTAAGGCTGTGGTGGTGGTGGTGGTGGTGATATGCCCTGGAGTCAGTTCTGACTCATAGCGACTGTACAGGGTTTCTGAGGCTTTAAACCTTTATGGGAGCAGAAAGCTGTAGTCTTTATGAAATCAGATGACCAACATTTTGGTTAGTGGCTGAGCAATTAACTGCTGTGTTACCAGGGCTGCTTCATTAGGTTAGTAGTCAAGCACAAAGAAGAATAGTCAAACAATAAAGTAGAATGTGGTAAGTGTTACAATCTTGACAATATATCAAGGTATAGCTAAGGTACCTAGAAGCGGTTATCAAGAAATTGACTCAAATAGAAAAATGTTGTTTCAAAATACAAATGAATGTGTCCACCAGACATTCATAAACTTTCTACCACCACTGAACTCCACCCCTACCTGGAGTTCCACCACACCTCTGATACCTCTAGGTCATTAAACAACCCCCCACCTCTGAGGTTTTCCAAGGATGTGGTGAGCATCCAGGTCATGTGTAAGGATGTGTAGGATGCGTATTGGAACTGTCACTTTTTGTTGTTGTTGTTGTTGTTTGTTCCAAATACTATATCATATTTACAGTAATGATTATAATAATTTCAAACATTTATTATTATTTGGCTATGAAAGTGAAGATGACTTAAAATATTTACTGATGAAGATCAAAGACCACAGTCTTTGGTATGGATTGCATCTCGATGAAAAGAAAACAAAAATCCTCACCACTGGACAAATAAACAACATTCTTATCAACAGAGAAAAGATTGAAGTTGCCAAGGACTTAATTTTTCTTGGATCAACTATCAACACTCCTGGAAGCAGCAGTCAAGAAATCAAATGATGTATTGCATTAGGCAAATATGCTGCACAAGACCTTTTTTAAAGTGTTGAAGAGCAAAGATGTTAGCTTGAGGACTAAGGTGTGCCTGACCCAAGCCATGGTATTTTCAATAACCTCATATGCATGCGAAAGCTGGACAGTGAATAAGGAAGACATTAGAAGAACTGATGATTTTCAGATATGGTGTTGGAGGAGAATATTGAAAAAGCCATGGGCTGCCAAAAGAAAACAACAGATTTGTTTTGGAAGAAGTACAGCCAGAGTGCTCTTTGGAGGCCAGGATGACCAAACTTCATCTCTCATACTTGAGACATGTTGTTAGGAGGGACCAGTCGCTGGAGAAGCATATCATGTTTGTTAAGGTGGAGGGTCAGAGGAGAAGAGGAAGACCCCCAGCCAGATAGATTTACAAAGTGGCAGCATCAATGGCTCAAGCATGGCAACAATAGTGAGGTTGGCCCAGGATCGGGCAGTGTTTCATTCTGTTGTGCATAGGGTCACTATGAGTCAGTTGGTACTTGATGACACCTAACAACAACAACAACAACAACAACAAAGCACCTTACATGCATTTTCCCATTGAAAATGTGTTAGGAGCTATTGTTCTTCCTTTTGTAAAAGATGCAATTTACAGAAGCTCAGAGAAGGTGTCCAGAGGCACACAGCTGCATATGATGGAGCGTAAATCATAACCCCTATCTGGCAGCTAATGTGACCTTGCTCATTACATCAGATGGTTTTACACAGGGGCCTTGGGAACATAAAAGAGCAATTGGGAAAAGTGTCACAGGAAGAGCTGAATGCTAAAGAAGAAACAGGAATTTTAAGATCTGTTCATCTTTAATCAACTAGACTCTTAAATTCTGTATGACTAAAGAGCTCGTTTCATTTTCATTGAATGAACTGGTATGGCATTCTACAGTGCCATAGGACAGGACTGCAAGGTTGGTTTGAATTGCATGGTCGGTGGTTCAAACTTAACCAGTAGCCTGGTCACTATGAGTTGGAACCAACTTGATGGCACTTAAAAACAACAATGGAAAGATGGTGATTCAGCACCTGAATTTGGTAAGCATAAAAAGAATTCTAGTTTCCTCCCCCTTCCCGTCTCCCTCTCTTTTATCCCCATGGGCCTAGCACGGTGCTGGACACATACTTGCTTGGATTGCTGATGTATGTAGACAAAGTCTGAGTTTTGGGGAACCTCCTGGATCACCTGTCATGAAGCAAAGCTTGAAGGTGACAGCTACAGATCCCCAGCCACGGTTTATGAAAAAAACGTTTTATTTCAAGGCAGAGTTGAAAGCATCTCCTTTGCTCTCTGAGTGTTAATTATTTCTGAAGTGTAAGAAAGTGTTCCCAGACAGGGGTAGAAATCGCCAGACCTTTTGTTACTCATTTCTAAAAACAGACTCTATTCTTTTACAGAAGATATCCTGTTTAATCAAACGTTATGTGTTTTTCTTTCCCCTTTGCTGGTTTCTGTCTCCATTCTTTTCTACATTCCACAGTCATTTTTAGAGATTTGGGGAGCAGGAGAGTGAGGGGAATTTGTTTGAATAATAATACAGCAAGAAAAGTAAATAGAGCTAATTTTCCACTATGCATTTGGCAACAGAAAAAATAAATAAATAAACAAGGACAAGTGAAGAGGTATCTTTCTTTGCTAGAAAATTTATTTTCCATAACAAGAAGTGGTCATCTTTCCTGAGGAGTCTTAAATTCTAAGATAAAGATGAAAAGATGGTGCTTTAGCATAATAACACGGATCTGCATCCCTATTTACTTTGTGTTTCAACAGCAAAATATACTGGGGACCTATCATGCTGTTTTGAAAAGTGGGAAAATATTTAGACATTTGAATAATTTTAAAGTAAAACAAGGCACCAAAGGGAAATAGCACAGAATAATGGCTTTACAGACTCCCCAGGAAAAAAAAAATACCTCAAACCACTGACCCAGATAGTCAGAATTTATAACTTGCCTCTTAAACTCTGACTGTCTACAACTGGTGCTCTTTGAGAAAGAATATTTCTTTGGCTATTCCTTAAAACACACACACACACACACAAATTATTATTTATGTGACTGTAGCACTTCAGAGTTCCTTCAAAGCACTTTGTTATCCCTTGCCACATTTGGTCCTCAACACAGTCCTGAGAGAGGGGCAGTACAAGGACTATTACTTCCACTGATAAAAACCAGTAGCTGTTCATAGTGCCCTATGAACAGTAGTATTGTTGTTATTAAATGGCATCAAGTCAGTTCTGACTCATAGGGCTTCTGAAGAGTAGTTGGTAGGTTTGAAATCATGACCTTATGGTTCACAGTCCAGTGCTGATCCTACAGCAAGCACCACATGGCAGTGGTTAAAAAAGTAGAAACCACAAACATGGGCTTTGGTCTTCTCCTAGAAATCTAATGTTACCGTTCTGGGAAGATGTACAAGTGTCAGAAGCTTCTAGAAGTTATCAATCTTACCCGCTTCAGAACAATTAATTCCAAGTGCTATTTGGAATCAGTGCTATTGAAAAGACAGCCCTGTTTTATATAACAGAAGCTCAACTGGAACCTTCAGTCCAAGAATATTTAGAATGACTTTTGGTGAGAAGCTCAATCATTCTGTTTTCTTCTTAATAAAATAAAGGGACTAAATTTGAGAACTGACTTTCCCTTACATCTTATCTGTTTCAAAGTCACATCGTATTGGTGTCTAAGTCTACCTCTACTTCAAATCTACAGCTGGGTTAGATTTTCACCTTCTGGTTTAAATACATTTCGAATGTGTCACTATCATTGCTTCCACTCCAGATTAATAGGATCAGCCAAAAGGATGGCTGACATTTTTGTTGCTATAGAAACTAGTCCTGATGTTACACAGCTTGCCTTTCTCCTATTTGCCATACATCTATCTAGCTACTGAACACAGACCTCTTTTTGTTTCACAAGGAATTACATTTAAAAAAATGAAACCATAATTCCATCCTTGTTTAGTCCTCATTCTGTTGAAAAGAGTATTAAATAACAGTAAGAGAAAGCCAAAAGAATGTGGGAATTGGTGGTAATAACCTCTCAGATTCAACACAGTTCAGCAAATTATTCCACATCCTAAATCCTTGTTCTTCCCTGCTTGAGTTAAGTACTTAAAGTTTCTTCATTAGCAAACCTCTAAGATAACACATTCCATAGTAGCCTGTGGACAACCAAAGCAAACTCCTTCTGGTCTCCCTCAAAATAATTTCTACAAAAAGAGTTTCTGGACAGCTGTTTCTTTAAGTATGCCATCAACATCCTCCAACACATCACCTCCACTGCACACTCAGGTTGGATTTCTACAGATGCACCATCGCCCCCAGAGAAAACCTCTCACTCAGAATTAAGATGTGAAATTTCAGCACTTAATGATGCAGCCAGCACTTATGGCTGATGCCAGAAGGTATATACGCAAGAAGGAAGGGATGGATGTAATGAAAAAAAATTTTTTAAAGATAAACATCCATCTCTAATGACCACAAAGCATATCTTCCTTGTCTTAGTTACCTAGTGTAGCTGTAACAGGAATACCACAAGTGGATGGCTTCAACAAACAAACAGGAATTTATTTCCTTATAGCTGGTTGCTGTTATGAAGTGACATTGAGGCAGTCCCATCTCATAATGACCTTGTAGGAGCAACTGGTGAGCTAGAATCATCGACTTTGCAGTTCAAACTGACTTTGCAGTGCAGCGCATTAACCAGCAGTGCCACACCATGACACCAGCTTAGGAGTCCAAATTCAAGTTACCAGCTCTAAGGGAAGACACTTTCTCTGTGGGCTCTAGAGGAAAGTCCTGGCCTCTTAGCTTTTGCTCCTGGGTGATCTTCCTGTGACTTGGCATCTTATCTCTGCTTGCTAGCTTGTGTCAATCTCTTTTATATCTCAAAAGGGATTTTACTCAAAATAAACCTTACACTAATTCTGCCTCACTGGCATAACAAAGACAAACCATTCTAAAATGGGATTATAACCACATACATAGAAGTGAGGATTTGCAAGACACTTTTTGGGGAACACAGTTCAATCCATAACATTCCTCAACTCCTATAATAACTGATGTTGATCAAAAACAGAGGCGATGGGCAGTTCTCTAATTGGAAGGCTCTAGACTGTCAAAGAATCATGGTGTGGCACTGTGGGTTAATGAGCTGGACTGTAAAGTCAGTTTGAACAGCAAGGTCAGTGGTTCAAGCTCACCAGACACTCCTTGTTGTTGTTGTTGTTAAGTGCCTTCGAGTCGGAGCCGACCCATAGCGACCCTGTACAGGGTTTCCGAGGGTGTAAATCCTTACGGGAGTAGAAAGCCTCATCTTTCTCCCGCGGAGCGGCTGGGAGTTTCGAACCACTGACCTTAAGGTTCGCAGCCCGATTCGTAACCACTCCTATATAGGGTAGCTGTGGGTCAGAACCGACTTGATGGCACTTAACAACAACAACAAAGACTGTCAGATGTGCAATTGTTAGAGCTATGATGGTAGCGGCAGGTTATACATTGATGTGGAAATTCTTTATTTTCCATTACAGGTTTAAATACAATTTTCACAACCATTTAGACAGTGTAGATGACCAAAAGGGACACATTTCTGAGACAGCTCTCCGGGATTATTAAACTTATCTGTTGTAGAACTTTAAGGGCTACATCAAGTTTGGAAAGCATTTGGGATTTGTGTATAATAAATTGACTAAGAGAATATTTAAGCAAGACTCTCTTACTAGATGAAATATGGAATGCACCCCATGGATTACATGCAGAGGATTCTAATGAGGTTGGGGCTACTGGGCACCAGAGAAGGCAGAAGTGTCAGCGGCCTTTATATAATAAGTTTAAAAAACAAAATCATATGGAACTGCTTCCTTTTTTTTAGGGATTGAATTAGCATTTAGGAAAGGGCAATAGAAAAATGTATTAACTGTGTTCTTGCTGTATGCTTGGTATGATGATGGTGGCATAATGCATGTCTATAAAGCACTGGACCACAAGGTCAGTTTGAACTACAAGGTTGGTGGTTCAAACTCACCAGACACTCCTTGGAAACCCTATACAGGGTCAGAACCAACTCAACTGCACTTAGCAACAACAATTGTCTCCTTTGTGTTGTTGTTAGTACCACAGAGTCAATTCTAAGGCATGATGACCTTTTGTGTGCAGAGTAGAAATGTTCCCCAGGCATTTGAAGGAAGCAGGTCCTCAAGCCTGTCTTCCAGTGTGCCACTAGCTGGGTTCAAACTGTCAGCTCTTTGGCTAGAAGATGAGCATCACCCAGGAATTCCTATGATCTTATTCTATTTCATAATTTCTGTGAGACAGAGTTTCCTTTTGAACATTTGACAGAGCAGGAAGCTGAATGCCAGCAAGGACTATACAAGTTCCCACCACTGGTTCCCAGGTTTCTTTCAGACGGTCAAGTGTAGGTGGAGTGTATCTCTGACCATTATTGTAGTTTGCATACATGCTTTACACAAAGCTGGACATGAACTAATTAAAGGATAATGCTTATGAACCCAACTGAGCCATTTTTGTTGGAGCAAAAGTGATATGACATCCATAGTAATCAGTAAGAAAGAACTGCTTTAAATTGGAACTCCAAATAGTGTCTCTTGCCAAAAGAAATTAGTCATCTAGTTACATCAACAGACAGAGAAATCCCATACCCCAAAGAAATTGAAAACCAAACCTCTGAGGTTATGAACCTAACAGTAAATCCAACATAGTCTGACTTCCTGGCCTATGCTCTCATTTTACCCTGGTCTATTTCCTGTGACACCTTGAAATCGGCATGGATCCGAGCTTCTTGAGAGCCTTGCTAGGGGAACTTGGAGGAGGTAGGTTATACATAACCTACGGTGTTATATATGTGGCCAGGCTGTGATATCATGCATCTATTTCCAAGTAAAGATTATGAGTAGAACTTTCTGGGGATAACAGAAGGGGCCCTACAATAAGAAGAGACCAACACAGTGCTGGTGGAGCAGAGTAATAGCAGTCAGATCCATGGAGAAACAAAGTCTGCCTGGGCGTATTAGAGAACTTTGTCACTCTGCATATGCTAAAGGTACCATTGTCATACCCCACTGGTAAAGAATACCATAAAGGATCTGCAGAGTGACCTCATAGTTCCAGGTGTATATTTTATAAAACGTTCACTTATCACTTGAAACAGGACTCTTTTGATAGTGAAAAGTACCCTGCTAATAATTTATGCCTGATTAACAGGCATAAACTGTGAACATCCTGAGCAAAGCCAGAAGCATGGTCACCTTATTTATGAGATACTGGCATGTACAGATCATAATGGAGTATTGTCCTGAGAAAGGCTAAAAGTTCAGTCATCCTCAACAAAGTATTTGGTCATTCAAGTAATGTTCCAATTTTAGAAGACCACCAATCTTATTCCAGATTGTTGTTGTTGAGTGCCTTCAAATCGGTTCTGACTCATAGTGACCCTATATAGGGTTGGTTGGCGAGTTGAACCTCTGACCTTGTGGTTCAAACCGACCTTATGGTCCACTGTTTATCCTACAATGCCACACCGGGACCCCATTATTCCAGATCAGACTGTCCAATAGAGAGATAAGGAGCTCCAGTTGTGTAGTGGTTACAAGTCAGGCTGCTAAACTCAAGGTGAACAGTTAAAGACTATGAGTTTTTCCGTGGGAGAAAGATGAGGCTTTCTGCTCCTGTTAAATATTTACCTCCTCGGAAACCCTGTACAGGGTCTCTGTGAGTTGGAACTGACTCTACAGCACACCACCACCACCAATAGAGAGATGTGATTCATCTATGTAAACCCACATTAAAAAAGTAAAAAAGAAAGTGATAAAATTAATTGTAATAATATATTTTGTTTAGTTCAATAGATCCAAAATATGATCATTTCAACACACAATCAGTGTGAAAAAGTAACAAGATATTTTATATAATTTTTGTCATACAAAGTCTCTGAGGTTTGGTTTGTATCTCCAACAGTCCACTCACCACATTTCAAGTGTACAATATCCACAGGTGGCTACTGTATTGGACAGCACAATTCTACATAGATAATTGCACTGGTTAGATTCAGTCTAGCTAATCCAACAATGTCTCAGGTCAATAAATCAGTTGCCAAATCATACAGAATTTTGTCTCAACATGCCTTATTTGTTTCAATAATTTATTATTTATGCTCAGTTGTGGTAGGGAAAAAGAATGTTTTCCTGTGTACATTTCTAATTCCTCATGTGCCAATCCTCCACTCTGCCTGTAGTATGTAAAACCTGTAAACCTGTTACTGTTGAATCAATTTCGAGTCATAGCAACCCTGTATGTTACGGAGCACAATTGTTCCATAGGTTATTTTTGGCTATAATCTTTACCGAAGTAGATCACCCGACCTTTCTAGGTACCACTAGGGGCTTTGAACCATTAACCATTTTGTTGTTGTGGTTGTTAAGTGCCGTCGAGTTGGTTCTGACCCATAGCAACCCTGTATATGGTTTCTGATGAGCTACTGGTGAGCTTGAACCACCGACCTGGCAGTACAAATGGCTTTGCAGTCTGGCGTGCTAACCCCCATTGCAACACCAGGACTCCCTTTAGGTTAGTATTATGTTAAGTGCCATCAAGACAGTTCTGAATCATAGTCAACCTGTATGTTGTGGCGCTGTGAGTTAATGTGCCAGACTGCAAGGTCTGTGTGAATCACAAAGTCGGTGGTTCAAGCTCACCAGCCGCTCCTCAGAAACCCTATACAGGGTTGCTATGAGTCAGAACTGTCTCGACAGCACTTAACAATAACAGCAAAATAGGGTTTTTGCAAGGAATGACTGATAGATACGAAACACTGACCTTGAAGTTCAAACTGACCTTGTGGTCAGTGTTTATCTTACAGCACCACACCAGAATTCCATCATAAGTTTGGCAGCAATCATTTGTGCCACCCAGGGTCTTAAAATAGAGAGAAGCTGTATGAGTGATTTTACATCCTCCTTCACTCCCTTTATTTCCTTTCTCCCTTCTTTATGCCTTCCGAGGTTCCATGACTATTTCCTAATTGCTTCTGTAAGACTTCTTACCAAGTGTGGGCAATGCATCCTATAATTTATCTTGCAAACCAAGACACCTTGGAGAATAGAAAGGAATGCTGTTAATAAAGACAATGGAACAATAAGGCTAAACTATAACTAGCTCTGAGTTCTTGGATGCAATGGTTAGTATGCTTGGCTAGTAGCTGAGAGATTGGAGGTTCAAGTCCACTAGAAGTACTTCAGATCAAAGGCCTGGAAATCTGCTTTTTAAAAATCTGCCATTGAAAACCTTGTGGAGCTCAGTTCTATTCGGATGCACATTGACTTAATGGCAACTGGCTTTATAAACTGGGATGGATGATGGAGCACACAGGAGTTTTCTTTACCATCAAGAAGTGTTCAGACTATCAGGGGAATAAGTGTGTAGTCAAGAATACGGGATAAGAGCAAAAGTTCTAAGCCTCTGGTGGGTTCAGCTACAGTGGAGTGGCTGGTCAGAGAATGGGATGCATACTTCTGCTAAGGGGCTGTTAGCAGAGCGCTCTGGAGAACAGCTGCCTTTCAAATCAGATCTTGAGGAATGAGTAGGCTTGGAATGTGCAGAGAGAATGTATGTCCAGAAGAGAAAGAACTCTCTACATTTCCCAGGTAAATTAAAAAGAATAATGCTGAACTCTTACTGCTATGATCGTTGTTAAATGCCACGAAGTCACCTCTGACTCATAGCAACCCTATGCAAAATAGAACGAAATACTGCCAGATCCTGAGCTCTTCTCATAATCGTGGTTACATTTGAGCCCATTGTTGCAGCCAATGTGCCAATCCATCTCATTGAAGGTATTCCTCTTTTTCAATTCACCCTCCAAACATAACATCCTTCTCCAGGGACTGGTCCTTCTTAACAAAATGTCCAAAGTACATGAGACAAAGTCATGCCATACTCGCTTCTAAGGAGCCTTCTGACTGTGCTTCTTCCAAGATACATTTGTTTGTTCTGGAAGTCCACAGTACTTTCAATATTCTTTGCCAGCACCATAATTTAAACACATTGATTTTTCTACTGTCTCCCTTATTCATTGTCCAACGTTCATGAGTATATGTGGGAATCAAAAATGCCATGACTTAGGTTAGGTTTACCTTACTCCTTAAAGTGACATCTTTGCTCTTGAACACTTTAAAGAGTCTTTTTCAGTAGAATTGCCTAATGGAATATGCAATTTGATTTCTTGATTGCTGCTTCTATGAAAGTGTATTGTGGAGCCAAGTAAAATGATATTTGACCACTGCAATCTTTCCTACATATATTGTGATGTTATTTATGGATGCAGTTGTATTTTTTGTTTTCTTTACATTGAGCTACAATCCATACTGATGGCTGTAGTCTTTCTCTTCATCAGTAAGTATTTCAAATTCTCTTCACTACCAGCAAGCAAGGTTGTATCATTTGCATATCACAGGTCATTGATGAATTTTCCTCCAATCCTGATGCCACACTCTTCTTCATATTATCCAGTTTCTCAGATTATATGTTTAGCATACAGAATGAATTAGCATACTCAAAAAGTACAGTGTTGGCACACACCTTCCCAGATTTTAAACCATTCATTCAGTATCCTCTTGTTCTTTTGAATGATTGCCTCTTGTTCTATGTACAGGTTCCTTATGAGCACAATGAAGTGTTCTGGAATACTCGTTCTTTGTAATGTTATCCATGGTTAGATATGACCCGCACAGTCAAATACTTTTACATAGTAAACAAACTTGGGTACTCTCTGCTTTCTGCCAAAACCATCTTATGCCAGCAGTGATATTCCTTGTTCCACATTTGCTTCTGAATCCAGCCTGATTTTTTGGCAGTTTTCTGTGGAGGTACTGCTGCAATGTTTTTAAAATGATTCTCAGCAAAATTTTACTTGCGTGTGATATTAAAGCTATTGTTCAAAGATTTCCACATTCCATTGGGTTACCGTTGTTTGGAATAGTCACAACAATAGATCTCTGCAGTTGGCCAGGTATCTCTCTTCCAAGTTTCTTGGCATAAATGAATGAGCATCTCCAGTGCAGCATCTGTTTGTACTCCATCAATTCCTGGGCATGGTTTTTTGCCTATGTCTTCAGTGTTGTTGTTGTCAGGTGCCATCGAGTCGGAACTGACTCATAGCGACCCCATGCACAGCAGAACGAAACAATGTCCGATCCTGGGACAAACACACTACCGCTGCCACACTTGAGTCCATCAATGATGCCACCTGGCTGATCCATCTCATTAGGGGTCTTCCTCCTTTTCTCTGACCCTCCACCTTACCCAGCATGACATCCTTCTCCAGCGACTGTTTCCTCCGGACAATATGTCCAAAGTATGAGAGATGAAGCTTAGCCATCCTGACCTCCAAGGAGCACTCTGCTGCACTTCTTCCAAAACAGATCTATTGGTTCTTTTGGCAGTCTATGGCACTTTCAGTATTCTCCTCCAACACCACAATTCAAAGACATCAATTCTTCTACGATCTTCCTTATTCACTGTCCAGCTTTCACATCCATATGAGGTTATTGAAAATGCCATGGCTTGGGTCAGATGAACCTTAGTCCTCAAGCTGACATCTCTGCTCTTCAATACTTTAAAAAGTTCCTGTGCAGCAGATTTGCCCAATGCAATACGTCGTCTGATCTCTTGACTGATCCAAGAAGAATGAAGTCCTTGACAACTTCAATCTTTTCTCCATTGATAAGAATGTTGTTTATTGATCCAGTGGTGAGGATTTTTGTTTTCTTGACATTGAGATGCAATCCATACCGAAGGCTGTGCTCTTTGATCTTCATAAGTAAATGTTTCAAGTCCTCTTCACTTTCAGCAAGGTTGAAATCATCTGCATATCGCAGGTTGTTAATGAGTCTTCCTCCAATCCTGATGCCACGTTTTTCTTCATAGAACCCAGCTTCTACTATTATTTGCTCAGCATAGAGGTTCAATAAGTATGATGAAAAAATACAACCTTGTCGCACACCTTTCCCAATTTTAAAACATTCAGTGTTTCCATGCTCTGTTTGAACAACTGCTTCTTGGTCTAGGTACAGATTTCTCAGAAGTACAATTAAGTGTTCTGGAATACTCATACTTCTCAATGTTGTCCATAGCTTGTCATGATCCACACAATCGAAAGCCTTTGCGTAGTCAATAAAGCATAGGTAAACATCCTTCTGGTATTCTCTGCTTTCTTCAGTGTAGCTTGGTCTATTTCCTTTAATACTATTGGTTCTTGTTAATATGATACTTTTTAAAATGATTGAACATTGACTAATTATTTTGGTATAGTGCCTCTGTGTATTCTTTCCATCTTATTTTGATGCTTCCTGCATCATTCAATATTTGCCCATAGCATCCTTCAATATTGTGACCAAACACTTGAGTTTTTGTTCAATTCTTTCAGCTTGAGGAATGCTGAGATGGTTCTTCCTTTTTATGTTTCTAACTCCAGGTCTATACATATTTCATTATAATTCTTTATTCTGTCTTCTCAGGCTTCCTTTTGAAAATTTCTGTTCAGCACTTTTACTTTAGCATTTCTTCCAGTCCTGTTCGATATACTATGTTCAAGAGTAACTCTCAGAGTCTTTTCTCATATCCATTTTTGCCTTCTCTTTCTTCCCTGTCTTTTCAATGACCTTTTGCTTTCTTCATGTATGATGTTCTTGATATCATCCCACATTTTTTTTTTTTTTTTTTTTTGCTCTTCAGTCGTTAGTGTCTAATGTATAAAATCTGTTCATGAGATGGCCTCTACAGTCAGGTGGGATATACTAAATGTCATTATTTTGGCAATTGTGGAGTTGTTTATTTATTTATTTTTTTCCACTTCAGCCTGACCTGGAATATGAGCAGTCAGTGGTCTGCTGCACAGCTGACCTCTGGCCAGTTTTGACTGATGTTATAGAGCTTATCCAAGGAGCTCTGGTAGTGTAGTGGTTATGAATCGGGCTGTGAACCACAAGGCCAGCAGCTTGAAACTACCGCCTCTTCTGCAGGAGAAAGTGAGGCTTTCTGCTCCCATAAAGATTCACAGCCTTGGAAACCCTGTACAGGATCACTATGAGTCAAAACTGACTCCATGGCACATAACAACAACAACATAGAGCTTATCCATTATTTCGTCCCACAGATGTAATCAATTTGATTTCTGTACATGCCATCTAGTGGGCCCATATGTACATCTAATGAGGCCCATATGTATAATCACTATTTATGTTATTGAAAACAGTATTTGCAATGAATAAGTCATTGGTCTTGCAAAATTCTATCATGGGATCTTTAGCATCATTTCCTTCACCAACGCTGTATATTTCAACCACTGATTCTTCTTTGTTTCCAACTTTCGCTTTCCAATCACCATTAATTATTAATGCATGTTTAATCAATTTCAGATGAAAGAAGTTGGTAGAATTCTTCAATTCCATCATCACTGGCTTTGGTGGTTGTGCCAATGTGAATAATATTGGTATTAACTGGTTTTCCTTGTAGGCATATAGATAGTATCCTATCACAGACAGCATTTTACTTCAAGATATTTCTTGAAATGCTCCTTTTGAAGGTGAACGTGACACCATTCCTCTCCAGTTTGTGATTCCTAACATAGTAAACAATATGATTGTCTGATTCAAAATGCCTAATACTAGCTCATTTCAGCCCACTAATGCTTAGGTTGGAGTCCTGGTGTAGCACTGTAGGAGACGCACTGGACCTCAAGGTCAGTTTCAACCATAAGGTTGGAGGTTCAAACTCACTAGCTGCTGCTCAGAAACCCTATACAGGGCTGCTATGAGTGAGAACTGAGTTGACGTCACTTAACAACAATGCCTGTTTTATTGATCTTTATGTATTGCATTTCATTTCCGATGACTTCTAATTTTCCTTGAGTCATACTCTGCACATTCCACATTATGATTATTAAGAGATATTTGTGTTTCTTCTCATTTTTAGTTGTGTCTGCAGCAAATGAAGATCCAAAAAGCTTTACTCCATCCATATCATTATGTTGAACTCTACTTTGAGGAGGCAACTCTTCCCTGATCATATTTTCAGTACTGTTCAACCTGAGAGGTTCATCTTCTGGCACTAAATCCAACAATGTTCAAAAGTTTTTGGTGACTAACCATTTAGGAGTGATCTGCCTCTCTTTCTTCCTAGTCTCTTAGTTTGGAAGCTCCACTGAAACCTATTTACCATGGGTGACCCTGCTGGTATTTAAAATACTGGTGCTATATCTTCTAGCATTATAGCAACACACAAGCCACTACTATATGACAAACTGACAGACATGTGGTGGGTCACAAAATTAGGGAAAAAGAAACAGGAAATGGGAAGCACATACTTTAGTTAGGACTTTGACTCAATTCTTCTTGGTTTACTCATGGACAACAAGAGAAATCTGAACAGATCTCAATTTGTAAAATGTGGGTGTACCAAACAGATATCCAGAACAGAAAAAGGTCAATGCCCTGATAAAACTTAATGTCTCTATTAGAAACAAGGGTAGCACATGTGTTAATAAGAATTAAATCTCTTGATTGGCAGAGTTGTAAAAAGGGTGACTGACTCAAAGATGGTGGCCAAATACACTGTCTGGAATGTATGTTGCTATCTACAGTCCTAGCAACAATCCAGTCTCCTGTATCAGGGTCCTGAAAGGATTTATACCTCTTTAAGTTTCCCATTCCAAGTTCTGGTGTTGTTGTTAGGTGCCATCAAACTGGTTCTGACCCATAGCAACCCTGTATAGGGTTTCTGAGGAGCAGCTAGTGAGTTTGAACCACTAGCTTTGTTTAATATGACCTTGCAGTCCAGCATATTAAATCTGTAAATAATCTTATTCTGGTTATCATTCCACTTTACTCAAACATTTTAAATTCCAGTCTGTTCTAACTTTGCTCAGTAGTCATGACTAAACTTCTTTGAAGCCCTAGTTTTAATCAGGTGGAGAGGATTTCAAATCTAAGATGGAAAAAAAGGGGGGTGGGTGAGTGGAGAGGTGGGACCAAAAGGAGGAGAACAGAAAGAAGATGGCATGCAAACCCCATGAGTTAAGTTGAATTCTTCATGCAGAAAGCAATTCTGGGTCTTTTGGAGAAGGAGCAGGCTGTGCAGGAGAAGACATCCTGTACTTCTAGAAAAGAAATTTGGAATCCAGCAGAATCTAAAGGAAACTATGAGTCTCTGATTTCTGAGCACATTAATTCATCTTTGTACGTCCAGCACCCTGTATAGTTACTACTACCAAGTAGTAACTCCAAAACTATTGGGTGAATAGTTTTCCCTGGGATGAAGAGAGTGTATGTTAGGGACCTCCCTCTAGTAGGCACTTCAGGAGGTATATGCTATATAATAGAATAACACTGAGGTAAGGAGTCCTGGTGTGGAGCTGTAGGATAAGCACTGTTCAACAAGGTCAGTTTGAACTGCAAAGTCAGTGGTTCAAATTCACAAGAGTTGTAATCCACTCAATGACACTCAACAACAACAAATAATGAGGAAATATTCGTCCAGTTGTTTGAATGAAGAAGCAGAAACTCAAGTAACTTGTTAAAGACCTCATCAGAAAAGCTGTAGTTTGGACTTAAAAAAAAAAGAAGAAATGTTCATGATGTTGGAAAGTTATATTACTTTACCTTTATCTGTCTACAGTTAAAACTGTCACATTCAAATATTAATGTAAAAAAAAAATATATATAACTCCTTGCTATTCCAAGTGTGATCCACAGACCAGCATAGAATCAACTGCATGCTTGCTAGAAATGCAGAGATTTGAGTCCCACTCCATATTATGAGATCAAAATCCACATTTTAACAAGATTCACTTATCAAAATTTAAGAAGCAATGGTTTATACAATAATCAAATAAAAAAACCATTATACTCCCTTCAATAAAAATACGTTAATTATAAGTAAAAAAAAAAAAAAAAAAAAAAAAAGTTTGAATATGAAGTGCATGCTCCTTCTATCATTTCATGTGATCTCCTCAGTTGGTGACTGTCTTTTGAAGGAAATAATAATAACACTGAAAATGATGAGAATGCTAGCTAATATATATGCACTGCTTGGTAAGCCACCACTCTCCTGTCAGTTTGTTATATTGTGGTAGCTGGCATGTTGCTGTGATGCTGAAAAATGTGCCACCAGTATTTCAAATACCAGCAGGATCACTCATGGTGGACAGGTTCCAACCTAAGGCAGTCCAAGAAGAAAATTCTGGTGATCTGCTTCTGAAAACTAGCCTACAAATCAAATAAAGAATATTGTCTGATAAATACTAGAAGATGAGCCCCCGAGATTGGAAAACATAATACAATAGCCAAGGCAATAGACTCAAGCACACCAATCCTCATGAAGATGGTGCAGGACCAGACAGTGGGTTTTTCTTTCTGTTACACATGAGGTGGTTGTGAGTTGCAGCCAATTTGATGCTAACTAACAGTATCTCCAAGTTATCAGCATAGTTTTGTCTACACAACAAGCCTCTGAGGCAGGTGTTCTTATCTCATTATAGTGGATCCTGAAGTACAGAGAGTTCAAGCCACTTGCCAAAGATGACACAGCTACTAAGTGGTAGGGTTGGGATTTGAAACTTGTGTGGATTGATTCCAGAACTTTTAGCCTCACCCCCCATGCTACTTTCTGGTATGTTTTGGATTACACCGTACGAAGGGAATCAGGCTGCAGAACAACAGACAGGAATTTGTCTAAGACACTGAAACACAATGTTTTGTTGCTGTGACTAGTGACTATGCTGTTTACTTTTCACACTTGACTCATTGTTCTTCTAGGGTGTGACTCAGAGAGACTGGGCATCAAGACATACTACCTCCAAGCAGGTATAGAGGAACATCTGAGAGACTTGTTACTGACAGGGATGCAACTCATGTGGATGTTCTCAGCCTAGGATTTATACTTGACCTCACCAATAACATGTGTGTAGATGGATAAATGTCAGATGCCCTGTGGAAATTTTGTCTGAAGCCAACAGTAGGATATGCTTCTTAAACAACACCACAGTATAACCTCTCAGAGAAACAACTATTTATTCCTTGTGTCAGTCATTCATTGCCAACAGCTAATATTTATGGCATTCCATAGCACTAGCCAGTAAAGAGAATGCTTTATCAAGCTTTGGGATTCCACAAACAACTTGGACAGAAAATAACTACATTTCCAGGAGAGATTCACAACCTCAGAGCAGGAAGAAGTTGCTGACAGGTGACATACCTGAGGAAAACATGAATGACGCCAAGTTGGCCTGATGAGTGCCTTCCAAGAAGGAGTTGAATATTAACCAGGATGGACAGGCGAAAGACTAGACTGGGAATTGAGGTAACTAGGGTTTACTGTCCATCCATGTGATTACTGAGTAAGCCACTGAACTGTTTCAAGTCTCAGCATCCTCAGAAGTAACATGAAGGAACTAGCCCAATTTGTCTAAAGAGCTTTCTGATTTTACACTCAGATATTCTAGCTCATTCCCACTCCCAAACAAAACCCCAGTTTCTGGTAACCTTAGATTGAGAAAGAGGTTAGGGTACCTAGCTTATACAGAAGGAAAACTCAAACATCTGCACCATCTTTAAAGATGCTTATCCAGTGTAATTTAACAGGTTTTGGATATTCCAAAGAAAAGACTCATTTTGTAAAACCTCAAATTCAAGAATATTACTCTTTGGGAAGAGGACTTAAAACATTTACTGGTGAAGATCAAGGAGCACAACCTTAGGTATGGATTACATCTCAATGTAAAGAAAACAAAAATCCTCACCACTGGACCAATAAAAAACATTCTTATCAACTGAGAAAAGACTGAAGTTTAAAGGACTTCATTCTTCTTGGATCAACTATCAACACTCATGGAAGCAGTAGTCAAGAAATCAAACAACATATTGCCTAATTGCATTAGGCAAATCTGCTGTACAAGACCTTTTTCAAGTATTTAAGAGCAAAGATGTCAGTTTGAGGACTAAGGTACACCTGACCCAAGCCATGGTATTTTCATTAATCTCATATGCATGAGAAAGCTGGACAGTGAATAAGGAAAACCGTAGAAGAATTGATGCTTTTGAGTTATGGTGTTGGAGGAGAATGTTGAAAGTGCCATGGGCTGCTAAAAGAACCAATAGATCCGTTTTGGAAGAAGTGCAGCCAGAGTGCTCCTTGGAGGCCAGGATGGCCAAACTTTGTCTCTCAAACTTCGGACATATTGTCAGGAGGGACCAGTCACTGGAGAAGGATATCATGTTTGGTAAGGTGGAGGGTCAGAGAAAAAGAGGAAGACCCCCCAATGAGATGTATTGGCCAAGTGGCAACATCGATGGACTCAAGCATGGCAACAGTAGTGAGGTTGACCCAAGATCGGGCAGTGTTTCATTCAGCTGTGCATAGTGTTGCTATGAGTCAATACTGAGTCAAGGGTACCTAACAACAACAACAACAACAACAAACCCTTTGGGAGAGTTATTGTCTATCCCATAGAGAGTGATGAATGAGGAAATCAGAGGAGGCAGGACTATGAAGAGGGAGGAGCAGAAAGAAATAGTAGAAACTGAAACCAGGTTTTAAAATCACTGGAATGCCTCAATGAATTCAAACCCTTGGAATCTATTCAGTAAAGGATGGTGTATCATTACAATTATTTAAGACAGAAATAGAGATGTCTTAAGCCGGAGTGGGTTTTAGAGTAACAAACCTGCTAGCAGGGCAGAAGTTGGAGTGGAAAATGGGTAGCTTCTTACTCTTTCATTCTTTCAGTCATTTATTCTACATTTATTGAGGTTTTCAATGAATATTTGCTGATTCATTGAGTGATTATTTTTCTTTCTCAGGCATTTTGCTTCTAGGAGATGGCTTCTAGTGAAGGCATAATTATCCTTTGATTTAATTTGCTAATGCTGTTCAGACCATGTCCCACAAGTGAGCGAGGTCATGAGGAAATGGAAAAGAAGCACAATCTCGGGAAACTTGGTACCATTTCTGATTTCCTGGGTCTGACTTTCTCTTGGAATAATTTCGCATGCCCAGCTGCATCAGCATGTTGAGTTATACAAGGTAGGCAAGCTGTCGCACTGTAACAGGCATGACGTATCATTTCATCGATGCATGAAATTAAAAAGATGTGGTTTGCTAGAGATATCGCAGATAAACCAAACTTGCTTCTCAGTCCATCTACTTTTATTCACATGTACAAATATCATACGCAAATGAGGAGCCAGTCAGTTTGATTAACTATGCCTTGATTGGTAGAAATCAACACCTTCATATTATCCATAGACAAGAAAGTGGGCCATATGAAGTGGGGCATTTGCTATTTGTGAGTTTCTACTGTGTGCTTGACACTCTAGAAGGTGTTTTATAAATAATACCTCAAGTAATTGTCACCTTCAACTGGGTATGGTAAGGATTGTCATCTTCAAGAGTTCACAGTTACTAGTGGGCAAGGCATGAGTACTATCTTGCAGCATAGTATGACCAGTGCATAAACAGAGGAATAAATGAGTAGAGGAATTCCAAAGGAAGAAACCTTATCCAAGATGAAGAAGTCAGGGAAGGTTTCTTAATGGAGGTAATATTTGATATAACTCTTGAAGGAAAACTAGAAATCAGCCAAGAGGATAAAAGAAAGCAAGTAGAAGTAGGTATGCAGAACTGGTGGGGAGTGATCCTAAGTTGCCACTTTATATACCAAGGAAGGAACATCTGCTGTAGACACTGCTACCCAAGGCTCCAATAGGGACAACTGATTCTTGCCAGAAGGTGAAGAGATACAGCAAACAGGCGTTGAAGCAGATGTGGCAAGTACATGGGGGTTAATCAAGCATTCTGCAGCCAGCAAGAGAAATAAATGCCCCCAGAGCAATATTGGCAGCAGCTGGTAGGAGATGGCAAGGACTCAAGCTTTGCCCTCATGGAATAATAGGCATTCTGCCACACAAAAGATGGGAGGCCTTTGCAGAGTACTACACTCTTATCCCTCCTTGTTCACCAAGAGTGATGGCACAAGAAACAATGAGAAGAGAAAAATTAGTAACAATGTCATTGACCTCCAACGAAGAAAGTAATCAATAATCATTCCACAAAGGGAAAGAGAGAGACAAAGAAGATGGTTATTTGGTAATTTGATGGTTTCTATTTGCCTCTCTGGCTTTAATTTTACCATTGGGAAGGATGTGAATGTTATTACATGGCAATGAGGTTGCTATAGTAACTCCTTATTGTTTAATATAAAACTAGCTAAATCTTAGATAAGTTACTGGGAGAAAAATTAATGCTGCCAAAGGCCAGATCCAGTTTTTGATTTTCACTCTCCTTTTCTCTTATAACATTTATGTTAGTTTCCCCTTCATAACCTGCCCTTCTCCTACAGGGCATCAAATACATATCAGAATGAAGGATGACTTCAGACATTGTTGAAGCAATCTTCATCTATATATTAAAAAAATCAACTAGGTCCTATTAATCAGGGAGAAGAAAGTCCATAAAAGAGCTGGTGTCTTTGCTTAGCAGAATTCAAAGGGTAGTCCCTTTTAGAGTTATAAAGACCTATGTTTGAATTCCACTTTGTTACTTACCCATTTGGTGATCTTGGACAAGTAAACTTTTTCAGTTGATTTCTTAATCTTTAAAATGGGGATAATAAAGGCATCCTCATAAAGTTGTTGGGAAAAATCAATCATAGAAGGTGTGAAATATTTAGCACAGTGCCAGGCAACAATGAGTGTTCAACAATTAGGAGCTGTTCTTTCCTCTCTATCTATTCCTGTCATTATTATTTTACCTGGAGTCCTAGTGTGCTGCTGTGGGTTAATGTGCTGTCCTCTAAAGTTGGTTTGAACCACAAGGTTGGTGATTCAAGCTCACCAGTTGCTCTTTGGAAACTCTATATAGGGTCATTATGGTTGAAACCAACTCAATGGCACTTAACAACAACAATATTTTACTTCTATTAAAAGGTCCTGCCAAAGAAGTGCATCTTCTACCTCTCCTGACTCCCTGGAACACACAAAATTTGCTTTCCTCTGCATTCTCTTTAACAGG
>NW_006408544.1:25849549-25854596 GCF_000296735.1 Chrysochloris asiatica
CAACCTTGGAACAACAGGGTTCTGGGATACAGGGATTGAGACATGGTTTGAATGGGTAAAAGAGGGGGGATAATGTTAAGATGCTTGGCTGTCCTTTGAATCTTGGTTTCCCTGGCATACCATTATAAAATAGACATTTAAGGGTGAGAGAAAAGAATAGACAGAAACATCACCATAGAAAGTTTGTAAGTCCCTCTTCAGCCTATAACTGATTGAAATACCTAAAATAGGACTACAACATGCCCAGTGAAGGAGGCTTCCTGCAGAGCCTTTGCATTGCATAAGAGCATAGGTGGCATCCTGATCCCCATCCAGAATCTTCTGAGGTGGGAATTATCCACTTGAAAGGACAAGCAGAACTGCCTGAAGTGGCTAGAAGGACAGAGATACTTCTAGAAAGAAAGACCAGCAGGAAAAATCAAGAACAATAACAGCAGTCTGATTGACTTCTATAAGAACAAGCAAATTGTTCACCTGGGAGCCATCAAGGCAAGCGGTTGGGTCCCCTCAGGGCAAATCCCCTTCCAAGACTAAGACTCAAGGGGAATACAAGAGCAGGCATGTGGTCTTGCTGGTGACCACATTGGTCTACCGATAAAGGGAAGTGGGGGAAAAACAGCAATAAGGTTGAGAGTTAAGTCTGACCACATTTAGTAGACTCCTGTCAACCTGGGTTGAGATCTGGTTGGCCAGCAGTATGGTGAGACCTGGGGACTCCTGGGCCCAGGGACAGGGACATGGCCATAGAGGACTTAAGCAGAGAGTGAAGCATCCAGATGATATGAAGTGAGGGGAGATGCACAAGAACACTCATACTTGCAGATAGTACCCACTTGACCTGGCTTCAATGGCTGGATGATCAGAACTCAACTAGAAGAAGAAAGAAGAGGAAAAAAAGAGTAATCCACTACAATTTGATGAACTTGACCTATACTTATGGATGTAGTAGTTCAAAAGAGGGAACAAATCTTTAAAGTGAGGATCCTTCCCACCCTCTTGGTACACAGAGTTGACAGGGATGGGCCACTTAGACATTGACTACCCAAAATGGAGGGGGGTGGGCTACAAAGGCGTGGAGTGACTGGGTTATAAGCTTTCAAGAGGGAACCTAGATCCAGAGGGTGCAGGGAAAGGAAAGGTAGAATCTTCACTGAGTGGTTTCCAGTCTGTCTGGTGTGTGTGGGGCTCATGAAAGGAAAAGGAAATAAGACTCTTGTTGTACAATAGTGAATAATTGCTATCAGGACTGATTATGCTGCAAATGTAAAGGTAGATGTTTTGTAACAAAAGGAGGGGAGTGGTTGATTTTGCAGTCCAGTAGTGGAGGACCCTGGGACCATCAAGGGAGAAGAGCAGAGTATGGGACCCTATCCAGTGAAGCAGGACACCAGAGATGGAGGCAGAGACTATGATGGGGAGAGACAGAGTGGCTGGGGACTCTAGACCCAGAGAGGGAGAGGAGCCATGTGCTGGTGGCTGGGGAGCAAGCTTGCAGTGTGTACCCTTTGGTTGTTTGATAATGTGTGGAGGGGATTGTAAATATTGCAATGAAATGAAATATGATAGGATGAATATAAAGCTGATGTTCTCTGTGAAAACTATCACATAATTCACAAAAAAAAAAAAAAAAAAAAAAAGGATCCCTGGAAGTATAGTGGGTTACGAGCTGAGCTACAAACTACATGGTCAGCAGTTAAGTCTACCAGCCACTCCTCAGGAGAAAGATGAGGCTTTCTGCTCCCATTAAGATTTATAACCTCAGAAACCTGCTACAGAATTGCTGTAAGTTGGAACGGACTCAATTACCCACAATCACCACCACCACTTGCCTTTTCCTTTGGTGTCACACTGCCTGCCTTGAGGTATTACAGAGTTGGCACTAAGTTGGAAGCAGGCATGGAGTAAAGGACGTAAAGGGGGAACGGTCACTGACTAGTCCTGGCATTTTACATTCTTCCAGTCCTTCACCAGGGCCTGTCACTTACATTACTTTATTATTTGTTCCAAGACCCTGGGTGGTGTTACTAAACTAAAGATTGGCAGTTTGAACTTACCCAGTAGGTGCTACAAAAGAATGTTCCAGCAATCTGTTTCCATAATGATCACTGTTGAGAAAAACTTATGGATCAGTTCAACTCTAGCACATGGAATCAGCATATGTTGGAATCAACTCAATGGTGACAGGTTTTCTTATATGTAACAGTGATCCTACAATGTAGATATGCTTATCCACATCTTACAGAGTAGAAAACTGAGGTTCAGAGAGGTTTCATACCTTGCGGAGGTTCACTCAGCTTAGAGTCAGCAGATAAGTGGATATTTGATTTCAACACCTGTGATTTTTCATAGCATTTTTTCTTCTGCTGTAGCACTCTTATTGTCCCTAACAGTCTTGGGGACTGCTGTTGTTGTTATTAAGTGCTGTCGAGTCAGTTCTGACCCATAGTGACCTTGTATAGGGTTTCTGAGGAGTGGCTGTGAGCCTGAACTGCTGACCTTGCGGTTCAAGCTGACTTTGCAGTCCAGCACATTAACCTGCAGCGCAACACCAGGACTTCTGGGGAACTGCAGATGGACCTTAATTCCTTGCTCCTCCTGTTTTGCTCCAATGGCAGCACATACTGTGGTGGTGGTGGTGGTGGTGGTGGTGGTTGTGTACTATAGAGATGGTTCCAACTCATAACAACCCTGTAGAGCGTTTCTGAGACTGCAAATCTTTTGGGGAGTCAAAAGCCTCATCTTTCTCCCACAGAATGGCAGGTGGATTCCAACTGCCCACCTCAGGGTTGGCAGCACAACACGCCACCAGAGTTCCTTGTACATGTTACATGTTATATGCCTGCTGATGGAAGTATTAGAATCAAGTCAAAGGAAAAAAAAAAAAAAAACACAAAACTTGTCACAGGCTGTATCACTGTGTGAAGGCAGAAACTGACATGGCTAAGGTGTTGAGGGTTTGACTGCAGCAGACAGCAAGTATAGACAAAAAGAAGAAAAAACATATCATAATTTTGACATGAGTGACAATTAGAAAAAAAAGAGGACTAAGAAAATGGTAGTTAAAATAAAGCAGGTGAAATCGAAAGGAAATGAATCAACTTTCCAATTATGTCAGAAGCTGTAAATTATAAGTTTTTGCACGGTTGTAAAGGATGCTGAGAGGAAAGGATGACAAAGCAGAGGTTTCAATATCACCAAAGAACACATAACTTTCATTTAATAGGCAGCTCTGGCGGTAATATTATAAAAAGCATTCTGGTTTCCTGAAATTCCCTTGTAATGAATGGTTTCTCAATTCAATAATTTTATTTCAGGTAATCTATCACCTTAAAAGCACATGCTAAGGAAGCCTGGTAGAGCACTCTTTTGGATAATTTAATAAGCATGTCTCCCCCCCCCCAGCCCCCAAGGCCCCCTTCTCCCTAGTAATAACCTTGTTCAGGTTATAATCTTAAATGGCAGACAACGGGGTCCACTTATAATGTCTGTGTTAAGACTTATTCTTCTCTTGCCAAAGTGAATTATGGAAACTTTGGAAATCATGAAACAATGTTTGGTTATTGGCTCACAATTTTACTTTAAATGTGCAGAGCACACTTAAGAAAAACGAAGTATAAAAATAAAACAGTTTTAGTGTCACATGGTTGGAAGCATCTTGTGGTTTTGGAACCTCATAGAACTGATCTTGGATGCTGGTTCTGTTGCTAATTTGCTTTCTTACCTTCTGTTTACAGGGTCTGTTTTCTCATCTGTATAAATTGAGAAAAATAATGCCTATCGCATAAGATTGCTATCATGATGCAAAAACATAAGGCATGAAGTACTTGGTACATAGTTATAGTTGTTGTTAAGTGCCGTTGAGTCTATTCTGACCCATAGTGACCCTGTATAGGGTTTCCAAGGAGCAGCTGGTGAGATTGAACCACCGACCTTGCAGTTCAAATGGCTTTGCAGTCTGACGCATTAGTCCACAGTGCCACACCAGGACTCGACTTGGTACATAGTAGGAACTCAATAAATGGTTATCTTACTTATGAGAATACTTTCACTTAGTAAGATTCACTTATACTCCCAATAAACATTTACTGAGAGCCTCTTGCCAGGTGACAAGCAGGATGCCAGGTATCAGAAACCTGAAGTGAAAGGACATTCTCTAGGTCTGGGGAATTGACAAACATGTGGGGACACTGTTCTTTGCTTTTCTCACCTTTTCTCAATCTTCTCTCTCTTCCTCTTAGAATGTTCCACAACAACTGAAGGTTCATAAGATTTAAATGCAGGTCATTAACACCAAAGGTGGTTCTCTTACCCATTTGAGTCCACATCGTCTCTGACACAGTTGTTTGATAGTATATGTACAACTACATGGGTAACGTGTGTCTCCCCACAACCCTGAAATAAGTTTGAATTGATTGTGCAAGAAAGAACTAAAGGAACAGGTCTGATGCTTTAGAAAAATTTACTGACAATACTGGCCATTTGGCCGACATCTGAAAACTTGGCTCTTTAAATATTTCCTGATAGGACTGTATCACCGTGCCTAGATGGTACAAAAATAATGTGGTTTATGTTGAGCATCTACTTTTCATGTGGGAATCTGAGGGAGAGACATACATGACCAGCTCCCGATGAAAACTTTGGGGGCTCTGTACAAATGGGCTTCTTTGGACAGGAAATATTGCACACATCTGCTGCATTTTTGCCACTTGGAGTGGAGGTGATTCAGTGTGAGCCCTCTTGTGGGGGACAGAACACAGGAAGCTAGCATAAGGTTGTCTTCCCTTGTGTTGTCTTCCCATACTGATATTGTTGTATATCCTTGTTGTTGAATTGTTGCAATCAATCTTAACTTTGGGGATAACTACATACAAAGTCCTGTGAGTCTGTCTAGGGATCACAGAAAGTTGTGCTATGGTGGTGGTGGTGTGCTGCAGAGTTGATTCCAACTCAGAGAAACCCTGCATAGCGTTTCCAAGGCTGTAAATCTTTACGGGAACAGAAAACACCATCTTTCTAACGTGGAATGGCTGGTCATTTTGAACTGCTG
>NW_006408544.1:25856572-25859150 GCF_000296735.1 Chrysochloris asiatica
ATTCTTCTTGGATCAACTATCAACACTCATGGAAGCAGCAGTCAGGAAATCAAATGACATATTATGTTAGGCAAATCTGCTGTACAAGACCTTTTTGAAGTGTTGAAGAGCAAAGATGTCAGCTTGAAGACTAAGGTGGGCCTGACCCAAGCCATGGTATTTTCAATAACCTCATATGCATGTGAAAGCTGGACAGTAAATAAGGAAGACCAAAGAAGAATTGATACATTTGAGTTATGGTGTTGGAGAAGAATATTGAAAGTGCCATGAGCTTCCAAAAGAACCAATAGATCCATGTTGGAAGAAGTGCAGCCAGAGTGCTCCTTGGAGGCCAGAATGGCCAAACTTCGTCTCTCATACTTTGGACATATTATCAGGAGGGACCAGTTACTAGAGAAGGATATCATGTTTGGTAAGGCGGAGGTTCAGAGAAAAAGAGGAAGTCCCCCTATGAGATGGATTGGCCAAGTGGCAGCCTTGATGGACTCAAGCTTGGCAACAATAGTGAGGTTGTCCCAGGATTGGGCAGTGTTTTGTTCTGCTGTGCATAATAAGGTCACTATGAATCGGTACTGACTCGATGGCACCTAACCACAACAATGGTTCTAGTGAAGAATATTCTATATACCATGAATTGGTATATAGAAAAAAACAAGCAAACTAATCTTCAAGTCCTGAGAAGATGTACAGTTATGATGCTCCTTATGAGGAAGAGTCCTGGTGTAGCATTGTGAGTTAATGCACTGGACTACAAAGTCGTTTGAATTGCAAGGTTTGTGGTTCAAGCTCACCAGTCACTCCTTGGAAACACTATATAGGTTCGCTATGGGTCAGAACCGACTCGATGGCACTTAAGAACAACAATGAGAGAGAAAGTCAAGACTTTGTCTCTTGTACTTTGGACACTGTAATGCAGTGAATTATTTCATATGGCTCTTCTACTCTTTGCAGCTCCTATCAAACATTTCAGCCCTGGTAGGTCTGAGTCAGAGAAGATGGGAGAAGATGCTGATAGTATTACAGGGTTCTGTTGTGTGTGGTTAAAAGAGTCAATTGTTATTGTAAATACTTGGAATTCTAACCTAGGTATAAAGTGAGCTGTCACAGAAGAGGAAGGGGGCATTTCACTACCATCAAAGAAGATGCAGGAGAGGAGCATGTCCTTTGCACCCTCAGATCACTGCACATTGGATCTTCTCAAGTTAGGAACAGTATCAGAAGAGCATCAACAGCAGCAGGAGACAGAGCACGGGACAGAAGTTAGACTTCACAGAGCAAAAAAGCTGAGTGTCTTTGGGAAAGAAACTCATTTGCAGAGTGGATGCCTCCAGGTACCTAATTAGGGGGCTAAGTTTGCTGAGCCACTTGCTAGAATTTAGTGCCTTTCGACTAAGGCTTATAGCAGAGTAGAGTGTCCTTTGGGCATTTATCAGCAGCCCTCAAAAAGCTTTGGAATATTACCCAGGCGATGTTGTGGGCACAACTCAGAAGAGGCTGTCCTCACTGGAAAAACTGTGCCCTGAACAATTCTGCCTTGTGATTGTAACCTGTTATCTTCCCTAATAAACTCCATAGTTGTAAGTATGGTGCCTGAGATCTGTGTGGTCATTGCAATGAATCATTTTGCAGATGTGTTATCAGGAGGGACCAGTCTCTTGAGAAGCACATCATGCCTGATAGAGTAGAGGGTCAGGACAAAACAAGACCTTCAGTGAGATGGATTGACACAATGGCTACAACAATGAACTCAAACATAGAAATGATTATTAGAATGCCACAGAACCCGACAGTGTGTCATTCTGGTATGCTTAGGGTCACCATGAGTTGGATACAACTTGACAGAACCTAAAAACATATTTCATTACATTTGTCTAAAATAAAATTCTGAAGAAAAGACATCAGGGATGTAGTTGGATGGTAAAATTATAGTTTAATTTTCATATTGAGTTTTGAGACATATGGTCTAAAATTTATGAAATAAGTATATGTTATCATTGAGAGTCAATACTGGTATGACTGAGGGAGGTAGAAAGTATAGAAGCAGAATTTTACAATGTGTTTGAAGGGGAAAAAGTCCTCCTCACCCCTGCCTCACAAAGGGCTCTTAAAAGAGACGTAATGCAACATGGTGAAAAGACAAATGGCTTTAGAGTTACATGGTTACCAGTTCTGCCACCTCAGAAAATATATGTCACCTCTGTGTCACATATTTGTATCCAAAAACTGGATGACTTGCCACATTACAGAAGCTTAAAGAAAACCGGTATCATTTTTCTTAGATCCTGCTCATTTCCAAGACCCTCTGAGGGGTTTCTCTAGCAATTCTCCTGTATGCAAACTAGTTGCCACTGAGTGCATTCCAACTCATGGAAGGAAGCCCTATGTGTGTCTAAGGGGAGCTTTAAGATAAGGTTTTCAAGTACTGATTTTTTTTTTTTTTTTTTGTATGTGCAAGTAGATCACCAGGCCTTTCTTCCAAGGTACTTCTGGGTGGAGTTGAACCATCAACCTTTTGTTTAGTAACTGTGTACATTACCCATTTGTACTATGTAGAGACTCCGCTGAAAACTTTAGGTCT
>NW_006408544.1:25859250-25868278 GCF_000296735.1 Chrysochloris asiatica
AAACAAAAAACACCACCAGAGCTCCTAATCACAAAAATTATGGGTGGTTAAAAAAAAAAAAAAAAATCCCCACATTCATAGGCTATGAAAAAAATTAATCAACTATGAAAAAAAATCCTCAGATTAACCAAATAGAACATTAAAAAAAAAAAAACGTATTTAGCTATTTGTTGAATAAATTCTCACCTAGGACTTAACTATGTGCAAGGCCCTGTATTTGTGTTGTGAAAACAAAGGCAAGTGTGCAGATACAGTCTATCCATAAAGTATTTATATTCCAGGGGGGAAAGCACAAACCATAATAGTAGTAATTGTCATCAATATTGTTGTTGTTATGTGTAATGGAGTCAGTTACGACACACAGTGACCCTGTATAATGTTTCTGAAGAGCTGCTGGTGGGTTTAAGCGGCTAGCTTTATGGTAAGAAGTCCAGTGCTTATCCTACAGTGCCACGCCAGGAGTCTTTAAGTATATGTTACGTAACTCTATATAAGTCTATCTATCCACAAGGTTGGTAATTCAAAGCTACCAGTCACCCTGTGGGAGGAAGATGAGGTGATCTACTCTAGTTAAGAGCTTACAGTCTCAGAAACCTTTTCTAAGGTAGTTGTGAGTTGAATCAATTCAGTGGCAATATGTTTGTGTTTGGTTTGAGTTATATACCATATAATATGTTGGAGTTGGGTAACAGCTAATCGATTCATACTCTTAGAAACCCTATGTAGGGTATCTGAACTGCCAATCTTGTGGTTAGCAGTCCAGTGCTTATTATATAGATACTATGATGTAAGCTGCAAAGTGAAGTACAAAGCATCATGACAACATATGACAGGATTATGTGACTTAGGCTGAGGTATCATAGACAACTTCCCTGAGCATATGACATTTGAGTTGACATCTGAAACAAGTCTAGTTAAATAGGTGAAGGGAATGTGGGAAACAGAAGAATATGACTTTCAGTTTTATCTATCTTCCAAGCTTAAAAACTTGACCTAACAGTGAATGAAAAGTGACAATCTCACTACTGGGTAGCCATCCTTTTGATGGACGAGCTATACATGAGACCCCAAGGAAGTGTCTGAAAAAAGGAATTTCTAGGAATGTTCTGAGCACCTCAGCAGGCTTTTTGTGAGGCACACTTTGGCCAAATCTTTTGAATGAATGGTAGGCACAAGAATGGTAAACAGCTGTTGTCTCCACTGCTATGTGAATTTAAGTTACATGCTTCTTTCTTGCTTTACTGACAGAGGATGGTCACGCCTCGGTCATCTCAGCCAGCGCTGGCTCTCCCACAGTGGAAATCAGGGCATTTTGTCATTGATAACTGCAACGTGCCTGCTGAAATGCAGATGTTCAATCCGAGGAGGGACAAAGATGGGGGAAAAATAGAGGAAGTCAAAGTAGCTGCAGTTTTTCGAGGTGTTCTCTCTTGAGTCCTTGGTCAATTGGAGGGCTGACATGGATTTGCCTATATATGAGAGTGAGCTGGACTCAGATCCTTGGCTATGTTGAAAGGGGTGGGAGTTTGATAGTACACGGGTTCCCAATAGGCCAGGATCCAAAATTGGCACTGTGGAGTTAAGAGAGAGAAATGAAGATCTGGGAATATTTTCTTCTCTTTCTCTTCTTGCTTCTCACCACAAATTCTGACAACTATGATCAGATCCTACTATGACATGTGGTCATGCTCCAGAGTTGTTGTTGTTGTTAAGTGCCATCGAGTAGGTTCCGACCCATAGCTACCCTGTATAGGGTTTCCAAGGAGCTGCTGGTGAGCTTGAACTCCTGACCTTATAGTTCAAACAGCTTTGCAGTCTGGAGCATTAACTCATAGCCCACACCAGGACTCCCCAGACTGGTAGTGGTGAAAGAGAAATAGAGCGAGCCTGGGGCAGACTTCCTAAGCAGTCATAGTTGGGATTACAAAAAATACACATGCTCACAAGTCTTGCCCACAATTTTTGTAAGTCAGAAGTATATAAACCTGTATCGTATTTTGGTTAGAAGACAAGCCTTAGCCGCTGTGCCACCAGAGCTCCATAGGCACTATGTTAGGTTCCACTTATACAATTTCCCAGGACCACACAGCACACAGTCTCAGAAAGAGTGGGGAAAAACAGGAAGATTAATGCCAGCAGCACAGGGCAAGATGTAGACTTGAATAAATAAATGAATGAGTGAGTGAGTTTGAGTGAATTAATAAATAAATAGAAGAGTTGGTGAATTGAGGAGCTGGCTAAAAGTAGAAACAGTAATCCATTCTCATGAGGAAGCTGAATATTTTCAAACTCATTTCTAGCCTAGCCTAACCACATGAAACCTAAAACATCATTTGGCATGGACGACAAAAAGTCATCAAAGTAACAGAGGCCAGTAAAATGAGACTTGTTTCAGGCTTGTTTTAGCTATGGTTTAACACAGTTTAGAGCCACGGTCATAAAGCCCTCAGGAACAATCTAATGTGCTTGAAAGTATCATATTAAATTACATTTCATTACATTTTGCCCAAACAGCATAGCAATATCTGTGTACAATATTTGTAACAGAATGCAAAAATGGGGCTTGTATTTGCATCCTATTAACCTATTTAAAATCCCAAACAGAAGAAGATTAATTGAAATCTTCTGTAGTTTAATGCATTCGATTTCAAAATGTGGAAATATAAAGTAGCATTAAACAACTGCATATATAATAATAAACACTGTAATAGTAATGCAGTGATTTTAGATTGTAGTAAATTCACATTGTTTGGTCCACAATATCACACTGAGGTAAGAAATGTTAGTTTAGAGTCAAAAAGGGAGCTGTATGAAAATGCAAATTTTGCTGCCAAAAAATGTCACCACCCCACTAAAATAAATCAATGAACCTCATTTAAAAAATAAATGTATTAAATGATGAGAGTAGAAAATTCATGTTGACTGCTTCCTTGAACATGGTAGATATTTAATGAGTAAATATTATGGACTTTGATTCACATTTTTCATTAATTTTCCAAACTAAGTACCAGGCTCTAGATTGTTTATATAAGGGCCCATAGGGAATCGCCATCCATGACTGCCCCACCCCCAAGTATTTCACAGTCTTATAAAAGGAATAGGTACACATATACACATACTATGTAACACGATGAAAGCTATAATTAGGCATATAAATGATATTAGGGGGTGCAGAGTAAACAGACTGGTCATAGGTGTCTATCAAGGTTGAGCTCAACCCCCATTCTTCCAAGTCAATGGAAGTGTATTTCAGGGACCAGGATAACCCAGATACTCTTTCTCAAGCCAGTACTATCCATCCTTTGCTAAATTTGAGGGCTTTGGATCCAGTTCCACTACATGTATGTTGTTGTCAATTGCTGTGGAGTCAATTCCCACTCAGTGATCTTGTATAGGGCTGGTACGTTTGAACGTCCAACCTTGTGGTTAGCAGTCCAGTACTTATCCTACAGCACCACACCTCTGTACAGAAGTTTCATGAAAGTGTACCTATGTGTTCAACCTTGAAGAATGAGTGAAGGAAGGACATTATCTAATGTGAGTCAGCATGTGCACATGCACCTATGAGAAATATGTGTGCTCCAGGTGTAGAGTAAAAATAATAGACATGTCATACTTGACAATATTCATTGTTAACATGATTTTATATTCCATATTTTAGATTACTACAATAACAGCCCTAGGATTCAAGCTTGACATTGGGCAACATTATCTTCTAGGACAGAAAATCATCTGACATTTTCTGAATGCTTATTATGGGCCAGAAACAACGCCTAAGACTTTTTCGTTGGTTTGTTTTCTTTGTACCTTTACTCCACAGCTTCTGCTTATTCCATTCAGGGTTTTGAACCTGTTCATTCTGGCTTAACCCTGGCTAGGAATCTACAACTCCACCCCAGTTTCCACACCTCAGAATCCACACCTTAACAAGATCCCCAGGTGATTTCCGTGCATCTAGAAGAATCACCTGGGTCTCTGTCATCAACCATGCTGTACAGATGAGGAAACTAAGAGAAAATGAACCTTTTTTTTCAAATGTCATAGAGCAAAGAAGTCTTCCGTCATTGGCCACACTGAGTCCCCAAACAGCAATTATCATTAGAAATCACAGAATATCTCTGAGGGTTTTACAATCAAAACACAGAGGTCAAGAAAACCCACATGCCTTGCTCAAGGTTCTCCAGCAAGTTGGGAGCAAAGCCTAGACAGGAATCCATATCTTTGGAGTCCCCTTCTAGTGCTCTCCCAGTATGTCAACTGTCTTTCTAGACTCTCGTTTCTTCCCTTACAACCTGAACAAAGAAGGGAGACAGTGCAGTGATAGATTGTGCCTAAGAGCTATTTTAATAGCCCTGCTGTTTTGCGGAGAAACACAGATGCTGTGATTTGCTCCCCCTGAAGCCTGCAGCTGGGTTACTGCTCACGCAGCCGCCAGATGCTGCTATTTCCAAAGGACACCTGAAAGCAGCCAAGCTCCAAAGGAAGCATGGGGAAGACTGTTGAGGTCATCAAAACCCCTGATGTACATTAGTAGCTACCCTGACCATTTGCTAATGTAGACAATCTACTCATCTGGGTCAAAACTCCTTGGAAAATTAATGATTTGTGAGCCCAGATATTAGGACTCCCCATCTTCTTAGAGATTGGCTCAAGATCCAACTCAAAATGAGTCATGCTTCGTGGCCAAATCAGACTCTACAATGTTGGGTGGGTGGGGGGAAGTAAGATGGAAAAGAAAGGAATGAGCAATGACAAGATAACCATCAAAAGGATCCTTGGTGGCACAGTTGGTTAAGATTGGGCTGTTAACTACAAGATCATTGGTTCAAACCTACCAGCTTTTCAGCAGAGAAAGATGAGGCTGTCTGCTTCTGTACAGAGGGCTTCAAAACCCTATGAAGCATCCTACTCTGACCTATCGGGTCATTATGAGTCAGAATAGATTCAACTGTAGTTTGGACATTACCATTATTGTGTTAGATATGTAATGAATATTTTCTGACTTAATCTTTAACAGTAACCACGTGAAGGAGTTATTATAGCCACTTTTTAATAGATGAGCAAATTGGGGCTAAGAAGGCAAAGAAACTCATCAAAATGTAATCTAGTCAACCTAGGGTAAAGAGTAGTTTTGACCATTGTTCTGAAGGGTCCTAAACCTGTACTTTAGCGGATCTATTTCTTATCATTGTTGTTGTTAGGTGCCATCGAGTCAGCACCGACTCATAGCGACCTTATGCACAGCAGAACGAAACACTGCCTGATCCTGGGCCACCTCACTACTGTTGCCACGCTTAAGTCCATCGATGCCGCCACCTGGCCAATCCATCTCGTTGGGGATGGGAGGCCTTCCTCTTTTTCTCTGACCCTCCACCTTATCAAACATGATATCCTTCTCCAGCGACTGGTTCCTCCTGACAATATGTCCAAAGTATGAGAGATGAAGTTTGTCCATCTTGGCCCCCAAGGAGCACTCTGGCTGCACTTCTTCTAAAATGGATCTATTGGTTCTTTTGGCAGCCCATGGCACTTTCAATATTCTCCTCCAACACCATAACTCAAAAAAATCAATTCTTCTATAGTCTTCCTTATTCACTGTCCAGCTTTCACATGCATATGAGGTTATTGAAAATACCATAGCTTGGGTCAGGTGCACCGTAGTCCTCAAGCTGACATCTTTGCTCTTCAACACTTTAAAAAGGTCTTGTGCAGCAGATTTGGCTAATGCAATACGTCATTTGATTTCTTGACTGCTGCTTCCGTGAGTGTTGATAGTTGATCCAAGAAGAATGATATCCTTGACAACTTCAATCTTTTCTCCGTTTATAAGAATGTTGTTTATTGGTCCAGTGGTGAGGATTTTTGTTTCCTTTATATTTACATGCAATCCATACTGAAGGCTGTGCTTTTTGATCTTCATCAGTAAATATTTTAAGGCCTTTTCACTTTCAGCAAGCAAGGTTGTATCATCTGCATATCACAGGTTGTTAACTAGTCTTCTTCCAATCCTGATGCCACGTTTTACTCATGGAACCCAGCTTCTCAGATTATTTGCTCAGCATACAGGTTGATTACGTATGATGAAAGAATACAACCTTGTCGCACACCTTTCTTAATTTTAAACCATTCAGTGTTCCCATGTTCTGTTCGAGCAACTGCCTCTTGGTCCAGGTACAGATTCCTCATGAGCACTATTAAGTGTTCCAATACTAAGCCTATCATTTCCTTTCAGGGAAGATAACTTGAGTACACTATTCTTTATCCTACCACTCTCTGTCTTTCCTAGTGCTGTTGTTAGGTGCTGTTGAGTCAGTACTGATATAAAGCGACTTCATGCACAACAGAATGAAACACTGCCCGGTCCGGCACCAACCTCACAATCATTGCTAAACATGAGCCCACTGTTGCTGCAACTGTGCCAATCCATCACATTGTGGGCCTTTCTCTTCTTCTCTGAACCTCCACTTTACCAAGCATGTTGTCCTTCTCCAAGAACTGATGCCTCCTGATAATATGTCTGAAGGATGAGAGATGAAGTCTGCCCATCCTAGCTTCTAAGGAGCATTCTGACTGTACTTCTTCCAACACAGATTAGTTTATTCTCTTGGCCGCCCATGGTACTTTTAATATTCTTCTCCAACATGGTAACTCAAATGTACCAATTCTATGGTCTTCTTTATTCATTGTCCAACTTTCCCATACATATGAGGTTATTGAAAATACCATGGCTTGTGTCAGGTGCATGTTAGTCTTCAAACTGCCATTTTTGCTCTTCAATACTTTAAAGAGGTCTTGTGTAGCAGATTTGCCTAATGCAGTACGTCATTTGATTTTGTGACTGCTGCTTCCACATGTGCTGATGTGATGATCGTCCACAAGTGATGATCTGAGTAAAGTGAAGTCAATTACAACTTCAATTTTTTCTCCATGTATATGGCTGTTATTGGTGAGGATTATATGGTTCATTGGTGAGGATTCTTGTTTCCTGTATGTTGAGGTGCAACCTATAAGGAAGTCTGTGGTCTTTGATCTTTATCAGTAAGTATTTGAAGTCATCTTTGCTTTCAGTAAGCAAGGTTGTACTTCGCAGGTTGTTAATGAGTCTTCCTCTAACCCTGATGCCACATTTTTGTATCTTTCCTATGTTGTTAAGTGCTGTCAAGTCAGTTTCAACTCATAGAGATCCTGTATAAATTTTCTGAGGAGTAGCTGGTGAGTTTGAACCACTGACCTTACAGGTCAAACAGACCTTTTAGTGGAGTGCTTGTCCCACAGTGTCACACCAGTACTACATCTTTCCTATTGTTGTTGTTGTTAAGTACCATTGAATCAGTTCCAGCTTAGCACCTGTATAGAGTTTCCAAGGAGTGGCTGGTGAGCTTGAACCACTGACCTTGCAGCTCACAATGATCCTTGCATTCCAGTTTATTAACCCACAGCACCACACCAGGACTCCATCTTTCCTGTAGTATTCATCTTTTCAGAATGGTTTTCTGCTTCCAATCACTAGCTCAAGAGCTTCCATGCTCACTTTTTTTGGGAGACAAAGGAGGGAGGGATAGAGGGAGGCAGGGGCTGAGACTCATCCAGAATCCATTTTCATAAATGAGAACCTCTTTGCTGTGAAATAAATTTCCCACCTATGGTATCACTGCATCTCATTCAGCATCTTCCATCTCTTGATTATCACTGTGGGTTGTAATGTACACTCTATTAAATGGGCAATAAACACAGCAAGGGTTATTGCTGCACATAATAGCTAACAGAGATCTTGTCTTCTTCCCTATTTCCGAGCTTCCACACCTTACTCCTACATCCTTCCCATCTCCCTGATAAAAGAGAAGAGCCAGAAATATGCCTTTATCCAGGGCATAAAACCTCATCATTCACTCAACAAACCAAAAGCTTCCTCACAACCCCCAAACATGCTTTTCCTCCAGTGCCATCATCTCAGAGAATACATCTGCATTCATCCAGCTGCTCAAGTCAGAAACTGATGAGTGTCCTTGTCTTCTCCCAATCCTTCACTCCTCCTATATAATTCATCATAGAAATCAGTAAAATCTACCTCTTGAATGTTTCTCAAATTCATCTTAACGGTCACCACCCTAGTCCACACTACCAGTGTATCTCTATTGGACTCTAAGAGTAGCTCATTAATTGGTATCTATTTCCCTTTCTACTTTTGTGACCTCTCCCCACAGACCCAAATCCATTTTCCAGATAGTAAACTAAATGGATCTTTTAAAAACAAAAATCTTACTGTGCTACGTTGCCTATTCTTAAAAACATCCAGTGGGTGCTACTATGGGAACAATACCATTCTAAGTGTTGGGTGTTTTTTTTGTGTGTTTTTTTTTTTTGTGTGTGTGTGTGTGTGTGTGTTTTAATTGATTATGCACTATATGTATCCAAGTCGTTTTAGGTGAAAAATCTCCAATATATTTATCTTTCCACTCTTACGCCAGGCTTTTCCTTCTTCTCACCATCCTATCTGAGACCTGGTTCTTGTCTAACAGAACCTTACACATAAGCAGAGTGAGTGGATACTCAGTGGTGAGATTTGAAAGCTACTTGACTTAAAATAGCTGCCCCATTCATCAGATCACATCATTCCTTGTTTAAGAGTACTCTCTGCTCACTCCAACTGCCTTCAGAGAAATGTCTCACCTGGGTAATGTGCTGCATCATTCTAGCTTCACATAGTGTCCCCCACACATATGCCATGCATTCTTACCACCCCAACTCTCTTGCATTTGATGTTTGAGCATCAAGTTTCAGTTTTATTCTACCACCATCATCACCACTATCAGCAGCTTCACCACACTATCACTCTTACCACCATTACCATCACTGTCACCACCATCACCACCAGCCTCATCACAACTCCCACTACCATCACCACAACTGCCACCAACACCACCTTAAATATTACCACCAACACTATCACCAACCCCATCATAACTACCACTACCATCACTACCACCACCATAACCATCACAACTACCACTACCATCACCACCACCAC
>NW_006408544.1:25874658-25880991 GCF_000296735.1 Chrysochloris asiatica
GAATTCTAACCTAGGTATAAAGTGAGCTGTCACAGAAGAGGAAGGGGGCATTTCACTACCATCAAAGAAGATGCAGGAGAGGAGCATGTCCTTTGCACCCTCAGATCACTGCACATTGGATCTTCTCAAGTTAGGAACAGTATCAGAAGAGCATCAACAGCAGCAGGAGACAGAGCACGGGACAGAAGTTAGACTTCACAGAGCAAAAAAGCTGAGTGTCTTTGGGAAAGAAACTCATTTGCAGAGTGGATGCCTCCAGGTACCTAATTAGGGGGCTAAGTTTGCTGAGCCACTTGCTAGAATTTAGTGCCTTTCGACTAAGGCTTATAGCAGAGTAGAGTGTCCTTTGGGCATTTATCAGCAGCCCTCAAAAAGCTTTGGAATATTACCCAGGCGATGTTGTGGGCACAACTCAGAAGAGGCTGTCCTCACTGGAAAAACTGTGCCCTGAACAATTCTGCCTTGTGATTGTAACCTGTTATCTTCCCTAATAAACTCCATAGTTGTAAGTATGGTGCCTGAGATCTGTGTGGTCATTGCAATGAATCATTTTGCAGATGTGTTATCAGGAGGGACCAGTCTCTTGAGAAGCACATCATGCCTGATAGAGTAGAGGGTCAGGACAAAACAAGACCTTCAGTGAGATGGATTGACACAATGGCTACAACAATGAACTCAAACATAGAAATGATTATTAGAATGCCACAGAACCCGACAGTGTGTCATTCTGGTATGCTTAGGGTCACCATGAGTTGGATACAACTTGACAGAACCTAAAAACATATTTCATTACATTTGTCTAAAATAAAATTCTGAAGAAAAGACATCAGGGATGTAGTTGGATGGTAAAATTATAGTTTAATTTTCATATTGAGTTTTGAGACATATGGTCTAAAATTTATGAAATAAGTATATGTTATCATTGAGAGTCAATACTGGTATGACTGAGGGAGGTAGAAAGTATAGAAGCAGAATTTTACAATGTGTTTGAAGGGGAAAAAGTCCTCCTCACCCCTGCCTCACAAAGGGCTCTTAAAAGAGACGTAATGCAACATGGTGAAAAGACAAATGGCTTTAGAGTTACATGGTTACCAGTTCTGCCACCTCAGAAAATATATGTCACCTCTGTGTCACATATTTGTATCCAAAAACTGGATGACTTGCCACATTACAGAAGCTTAAAGAAAACCGGTATCATTTTTCTTAGATCCTGCTCATTTCCAAGACCCTCTGAGGGGTTTCTCTAGCAATTCTCCTGTATGCAAACTAGTTGCCACTGAGTGCATTCCAACTCATGGAAGGAAGCCCTATGTGTGTCTAAGGGGAGCTTTAAGATAAGGTTTTCAAGTACTGATTTTTTTTTTTTTTTTTTGTATGTGCAAGTAGATCACCAGGCCTTTCTTCCAAGGTACTTCTGGGTGGAGTTGAACCATCAACCTTTTGTTTAGTAACTGTGTACATTACCCATTTGTACTATGTAGAGACTCCGCTGAAAACTTTAGGTCTGAAAAAATGAATAAAGGAGGGAAAAACAAAACCCCAAAATGTATCCACACCACCGAATGGTTTAAATCTCAGACTCTTGCTCTATCCTTACCAGAAAGTAGTAAAACCTGAATTTCACAATGACATTGACAATTATCAGTCATGATACCAGGGAAGAAGTACAGCATCTGAGCCACCATGCCCACGGATATGAGGTGTCCTGGATCTCCTCTTCTCTGATTTTCCATCCCATCTAAGGGATCTATGTAACCACTGCATTTATAATTAGTATTTTGTTATTTAAAGTTCACCAGATTTGTAGTCAATTATTGACTAAAAAAACATTTATTATTTTCAATATATTATTAGTTTATTATGGCTCATTGCTCTAAAATACTTCGTTTAATCCTTTGCAGGTCCTTAAACACAAATATGGCAGCTATTAGCAACCTCTTCAGTCAGGCATAAAATTGTACCCAGAGGCCTCATAAACAATAGAGTGCTTTGGAAAGATTAAATCAGTGTACACAGCTGTGAAGGAGGCCATTAGGAAATGCATTACCATTCTGTTTTACTGTTATATTGTGTGCCACTCTACTCTTGTCAGTCCATCAGCTAGCCCTGCCCGTGCCCTATAAGTGGAAGAACTTCTGTATCTTACCAGGTAAGAAACAGCTACAGACCAACGTAGGGCCTAGCCTTTCTGTGTAAGGTTAAGGGAATCTGGTGCTATTGGTCATAATCAGCTGGGGAAAAAGCATAGCATCAGAACTGTGAGTAAGAGGCGGTGATAAAGGAGGCCTTCCATCATACAAGACTTGCCGTTGTTAAGTACTGTTGAGTAGGTTCCAACTCATAGCAACTATGTATAGGGTTCTTGAGGATCAGCTAGTGGGTTTGAACCACTGACCTTGCAGCTAGTTGTTGTTGTGAAGTCCTATCAAGTCTGTTCTGACACAAAGTGACCCTGTATATGGTTTCCGAGGAGCAGCTGGTGAGCTTGAACTGCCAACCTTGCAGTTCAAATGGCTTTGCAGTCTGGTGCATTAACCCTCAGCACCACGCCAGGACTCCATGCAGTTAGTAGTCCAATGCTTATCCTACAGCACCACACTGGGTTTCTGCAAGACTTCCTGGAAGATGCTAATTCCAAATAAAAAACTCCCGCCACCCCCCTCCTTTGTTGCCTTTGAGTCTATTCAAAATGCCTGCCTGCTGCCTCTAGACAGAGGGGAATGGAAAGGAAGACTCAGTTATGAGACACCGCTTATGCAGTGGGATTTCTCAGAGAGCCATTTATTCATTCACATTGTACGGACAGTACTAGAGTCACGTAGGAGCATTTGCAGACACAGTCTCTGCCCTCAGAGTACTGGGTCTGGTATGGGAAGCAACCATACAGTTAAGATACAGCCCGTACTATTGACTAGACAGGGCTTTCTAGTGGAAGGAAGATCTGAGTTAAGCTTAGATGACATAGAAAAAACAGAGCCAACAGAAGATGGGTGGGTGGGTGGGAGTTGGCCCAGAAAGGGTGTGGTAACAGCAAAGGTATAAAAGTCTGAAACAAGAGCATGTATCCAAGATATCTATTGCATTGTTATTCCAATAACCCTGCTAGGAGGGTGAGATCCTATTTACAGAAGTGGCTTTTCTTCCTCATCCTTTTACTTTTCACTGTATGGAGCTTAAGGAACACTGGTCATGCAATGACTAAAGAACTGGGCTGCCCACCTCAAGGTAAGCTATTTGAACCCATCAGTGGATCCATGAGCGAAAGATGTGTTGGCATGCTCCCATAAAGATGTGCAGTGTTGGAAATGTTAGGGAGCATGCTAGGGAGCAGTCCTATAGAATTGCTATGAATCAGAATCAACTTGACAGCATTGGGTTTTGTTTGGTATGTAGCTTGCCTTATTCTATGGAGGCAAGCATAGCACAGTGGTAAGAAACTGGGTGTTGGACTCATGTTCACAGAGTTTGAATTCTGCTTAGGTTATTAACTAGTTGGGTGATCTTGAACAAGTCCTTTCTCTAAGCCTCACTTTCCTGTCTGCAAAAGGGGGTGAAAAATACCCCACTTCAGAGGATTAGTGTGAGGCTTATTTATATAAGACAGCACATTAAAAACTAACAATGTATTTATTATCTGTTACCTAGAAGAGCCTTAGAATTTGTTGGTTTCCTTCCTCCTATCCTTTGTAGATGTTAAGTGCTGTTGGGTTGGATCCAACTCATGGTGGCACTGTGTAGGGTCTCCAAGGAGAAGCTGGTGGATTTGAACTGCTGAACTTGTAGTTAGAAGTCCAGTGACACACCAGGACAACTCAAAATTTGTCTCTTTCAGGAAAACTTCCCTGATTCATTCATTTAGAAATGACCTAAAGGCAGAAACATATCTTATATTGATATTTCTCAGAAAAACTTTCTACACAGAATGCTTTGGGGGAAAAAAATCATTACTTGACTGTATCCTATTCACGTAAGTGCTTCCCTAATATACTTTAAAACTCCCCTTCCATGGTGGAACCCCTGCGATAGTTTTCTCTTCTGTTTTTTTATGGCTGTGGGAGGGAACAGAATGGGATAGTAGTGCTTGACCTCTTGGAAAACATATTTTTATAAGTTGGTGCATCAGAAGAAACAAGACCAAGTGCAACAGTCCCAAAAGCTTTCTAAACCCATCCTTACTCTCCCACATACAAGAGATACTCTTCTGCTTCAGGTCTCATTCATGATGACCACTAGGGCACCTCCAGGTAACACCTTAATGTTTAAACCATTATTTGTGAGGTTGTGTGATGGGGGAAATGGCCCTGTGATGGGTTATCATTTGAGAAGTGGTCCAAAAACAGTCACGCTGATGGTTAAAAGTGTGTACTGCCTAATTTTGTGCTGCATGTTGGGACTGGTTTAGGGGTGGCAGAGAAAGACTAATAGACAAAAGGGAGGTAGAAGATAAGGAATAGTGAGGGGAACACAGGCTGGGGAATATTTCAGTCTTGTTCCAAGTTCTCGTGGTTATACTATCTCTTTGAGCAGACAGCACGGTCAAGTGGGAAGAGAATGAGTTCTGCAGAGACTTTCGAGATGTGAGTTTTAAGACCATTTCCATTATATACTAGTTCTTATTTACCTTTGAAGAAGCGACAGTCTCTTTGAGTTAGAGCATCTACCGTAGTGTTCCAGTTAGATGAAGAGCTATACGAAAGGTAAACTTTTTCCCTCCTCTGACTCCACATAGATGAATACATGTCTAATGAATGAATGGATGAATCCTCTTTAAACAAACCTTTTGTTGTATCTTAACTAGAAGCTGCCTTCCTCTAACTTTTATCCACTGAGTTTAGTACTGCCCTCTAGAACCAAAGAGAATAAATCAAATCACTCTTTAAATGAAAACCCTTCAAATATTCCTGTTTAATAAATTGAATAAATAGACTCCACTTTAATAAATTTGCCCTAGGCCTGCGGGCCTTTGCGAGACAGGCCAATATAAATGAAGATGCTGTCTGCAGATGAAATGCTTGTGGACCACATGACTGCCACACTGTTCCAGAGACTCAAGGGGATGTGCGAAGGGTCATTTAAAATGATGAGATAGTGCTGGTCAAAATTATAAGCTTTAGCCTTTCTGAAGCAAATCAAGTTATCTCATAACTGGATTTTTTTTTTTTTTTTTTAATGTGGCGTGCATTTGCATTTTTAAAATGAATCCTTCCTCTTGTACTCCTTTATTCTTTCCTCCTGTGCTCCTTTATTAAAACTATATTGGAAGCAGGGAGGAAAGAACAGGTGAAACACAGGGTATCTTGAGGGCAGTGAAGTTATACTGAGTACAGGATACTCTAATAGTGGATATATGGCATTAAACATTTGTCAAAACCCAAAGATCTGGGCAATATAAAGAGTGAAATTTAATGGAAACTATGGACTTTATCTAATAATATATACATATTGTGCATCTGATAGAACTGTTGATCAGATGTAATGGATATACCACATTAATGCAAGATGTTAATAATAGGAGAATCCATGTGCAGAGGGGAGAACGGGCACATGGGGACTAAGTACTTTCTGCTCAGTTTATCTGTAACCATAAAACTGTTGTAAAAATTTAAACAGTTTGTAACACATATAAACAACAAAATATGTATCTGTATGTTATTGTTGTTATTAAGTGCTGTCCTGTTGGTTACAACTCATAGCCGACCTTGAAGTTAGCAGCCCGATTCATAACCACAACGCTACCAAGCCATAACACTGTGCTGTGCTGTCTCACCCATAGCGACCCTGTGTAGGGTTTCTGAGAAGCGTCTGGTGAGCCTGAACCACCGACATTGCAGTTCAAACGACTTTGCAGTTCAGTGCATTAACCCATAGCACTACACCAGAACTTGCTCTCTCTATGTTGTTATTAATTGCTGTCGAATTGGTTCTGACCCAGAGCGACCCTGTATAGGGTTTTCAAGGGAAGGCTAGTGACCTTGAACAGCCAATCTTGCGGTTCAAGCAGACATTGCAGTTCAGCGCATTAACCCAACACTATTTCACGGAGTCCTGGTGTGGCGCTGTCGGTTAATGTGCCAGACTGCAAAGCCGTTTCAACTGCAAGGTCGATACTTCAAGCTCACCAGTGGTTCCTCGGAAACCCTATACAGGGTCGCTATGGGTCAGAATACCACTATTATTCAAATTTATGCACCAACCACTAAAGCCAGTGAAGATGAAATAGAAGAATTCTACCAACTTCTTCAATCTGAAATAGATCAAACATGCAATCAAGATGTATTGCTTATTACTGGTGATTGGAATGCAAAAGTAGGGAGCAAAGAGGAGGGACCAGTA
>NW_006408544.1:25881277-25883518 GCF_000296735.1 Chrysochloris asiatica
CCACCACCGTAACCATGACTACATCACCACTACACCCCCATTACAACTACCACTACCATCACCACCACCACCGTAACCATGACTACCATCACCACCACACCCCCATCACAACTACCACTACCGTCACCGCCATCACCGTAACCATGACTACCATCACCACCACACCTCCATCACAACTACCACTACCATCACCACCACCACCATAACCATGACTACCATCACCACTACACCCCCATTACAACTACCATTACCATCACCACCACCACCGTAACCATGACTACCATCACCACTACACCCCCATCACAACTACCACTACCATCACCACCACCACCGTCATTATCACTGTCTTGCCTCCACTAGTCACCTGCACTATACAGCAATGAATATTGACAGTTGACTATACCAAGCACTCTGAGAAACCTTTATATATTTTATTCCCTTAAACACCGTAAGATCAGTTGAGTGTGAGAAGCAGATTTGAACCATAGCACTATGACCCCAGAATCCAGGAGTTCACTCTTTCTCTGATGTACTAGGAGTCTTTTTTCCCATTCCCACCACTTAACCCACTAGGCTACATTCTATGTTCTGTGTTTGTTATTTGCTTTTTTCTCTGTTTTCTGTGTTCTCCCATTTTCTCATCCTGGCAAACTTCCACTAATTTTCCAAAATCATCTGTGAATCATTCCTTAAACACTTCAGACCGAGTTTTTTGTGTTCTTTTGGTTTGTCCACATTCTCTTTTCAAAGAAAAGAGATAAGAGACTAATACTCACCATGCTATATCAGAATTAACTCTATAGCTGACTGTTTCATTCGTATCTGTAACTACTAGGTGTGAAGTATAGTGTGGGCTCTAGACAAGTTGACGAACATCCCAGTTTCAGTACCTGCCTCATGGGATTATTGATTGCTCAATACAAGTATAAATATACACAAAATGCTTAGGAAAGTGCTGGGTATACTATACATTTCAATAAAGGCTAAATATATTTTTTCACTAAATAGTGAATATATGGGATGAGTTTTGATGTTTCATTTAATTGATGATAGTGAGGAAAATAAACACAAACATATTAGTAACCATTGTTGCTGTTGTTAAGTGTTGTAGAATCAGTTCCAACTCATAGCGACTCTGTATAGGGATTCCTAGGTCATTAAAAAAAGACAAAATATCTTTCAGAATTTTGGAATATCTATCATATACTGGAAATTGGTATAACCCTTTTAGAAAGCAATTTGAGAATGGGTATACCTCAAGACTGTGGCAATACTGCAGTAATTTGATCTAAAACATTTACTTTAGAAGTTTGTTCAAAAGAAATGATTGGAAAATGCATGCAAAGATTGATTTATTATTCATCAAATTCATGGAATGTCTATTAGATGCCATACACTGCATTACACTCAATATTTATTGAATGTTTAATTATAAGGCAAACATTTGGAAACAGCCTAAATATCCACCAATAGGGATTACATGCCGTGAAATAGTATGTAATTATAAAGTAGTATTTTTCTGAGAACCTTCAGTAGCACCAAATCATACTATTTTTTAAGAAAACTTAGGACACTAAAATATAGCTTCAATATTATTCAAATATTATATTTTTATTTGTGATTTGGCCAGTTTGTAGTATTCGTGGTGGCTTCCATGTTGCTAGACTTAAAGGATGCTATGCCATCAGTATTTCCAACACCAGAAGTTTCACCCATAGTGGGCAAGTTTCAGTGGAGCTTCCAGACTTAATTAGAAGGACTTGACTATCTACTTCTAAAAATGTTGCCAGTAAAAATATTACGAATACCATCAGAATATTATCTAATATAGTGCTGCAAGATGAGCCCCTCAAGATGACTAGGGAAGATGTGCCTCCTTAAAGTGGAGTCCACTTTAATGACATGGATGGAATAAAGTTCCTGGAACATTCCTATGCTGATATGGCATGACTCAAAATGAGAAGAAATAGATACAAACAACAACAACAAAAAAAAATAGGGATGTGGAATGCATGAAGTTTGAATGTAGGAAACTAGGAAGTTGTCAAAAATGAAATGGAATGCTTGAAGATCAATATCATAGGCAATACTGAGAGAAAATTGACTAATATTAGACATTTTTAACCAGAAAATCATATGATCTACTATACTGGGAATGACAAATTGAAGAAGAATGGTGTCACATTAAATACCAAAAAGAACATCCCAACACCTCTCCTGAAGCATATTGCTGTCAGTGAT
>NW_006408544.1:25891618-25904100 GCF_000296735.1 Chrysochloris asiatica
TCCAGGATCGGACATTGTTTCGTTCTGCTGTGCATGGGGTCACTATGAGTAGGTTCCGACTCGATGGCACCTGACAACAACAACAACATGGGTCAGAATCGACTCGACAACACTTAACAACAACATGTCATGAGCATGCGACAGCTTACCACAAGGTTGTGGGTGGAGCCTGCCAGTCTCTCCGTGGGAGAAAGATGAGGTTTTCTGCTCAGGAGAAGAGTTAAAGCCTGGGAAATCCTATACAGGGAGATATGAGTCTGAAACTTCTCGAGGCTTTAACTCTTTGTGGAAGCCCAAAGTGTTGTCTTTCTCCTGTGGCGTAACTGGCTGGCTTGAATCGCTGAACTTGTGGTTTATAGTCCTTATCCTATGCAATCACCGCATATACATACATATAGGGTCTCCTGGTGTGATGCTGTAGGGTAAGCACTGGACTGCTGACCATAGGTCGGCAGTTCAAACCCACCAACTGCTCCTTGGAAACCCTATACAAGGTTGTTGTGAGTGGAAATGACTTTGTTGTTGTTATGTGCTGTGGAGTAGGTTCTGACTTATAGCAACCCTGTACAGAGTTTCCGAGACTGCTAATCTTTACAGCCTCAGAAACCCTGTGCAGGGTTGCTATGAGTCGGAACCAACTCCATGGTACTTAACAACAACAAATCTTTACGGGAGAGAAAGCCTTATCTTTCTCCAACTGAACAGCTGGTAGTTTTGAACTGCTGACCATGAGATTAGCAGCCTGATTCATAACCACTATGCTACCACAGCTCCTGTGGAACTGACTACACAGCACTTAATAACAAGAATAAGCTTCAAAAAGTTCATGGAAAAATGGAATTAAAAGACAGTGAAAATTTTCCAAGAACTTTTAGAAGCCCCTTTGTATATATACCTTACTCTGTTCCAAGTGCTTTTCTAAAATCTTTACATATTTCTCTCATTATCTCATTGAGTGCTTACTCCAAAAGAGAGATAATACTAGTGTCCTGGTTACATACACGAGTAAATTTTGGCTTAGAAAGCTGAAAGTTGCTAAAAGCTAACTTAATCTTATCTGAGATACAAAGCTACAAGTAGCAGAGCTGGAACCCAAAGCCAATAGGTTTGTCCACTGAGTTGTACTATATAATTCTATCTAAGGTGGTAGAGGACTTCAAATATTTACTGATGAAGATCAAAGAGCATAGCCTTCAGTATGGATTACATCTCAGTGTCAAGAAAACAAAAATCCTCACCACTGGACCAATAAACAACATTCTTATCAACTGAGAAAAGACTGAAGTTGTCAAGGACTTCATTCTTCTTGGATCAACTATCAACACTCACAGAAACAGCAGTCAAGAAATCAAACGATGTATTGCATTAGGCAAATCTGTTGCACAAGATCTTTATAAAGTGTTGAAGAGCAAAGATGTCAGCTTGTGTGAGGACTAAGGTGCGCCTGACCCAAACCATGGTATTTTCAATAACCTCATATGCATGTGAAAGCTGGACAGTGAATAAGGAACACCGTAGAAGAATTAATGCTTTTGAGTTGTGGTGTTGGAGGAGAATATTGAAAGTGCCATGGGCTGCCAAAAGAACCAATAGATCCGTTCTGGATGAAATGCAGCCAGAGTGCTCCTTGGAGGTCAAGATGGCCAAACTTCGTCTCTCATACTTCAGATGTATTGTCAGAAGGGACCAGTCACTGGAGAAGGATATCTTGTTTGGTAAGGTGGAGGGTCAGAGAAAAGGAGGAAGACCCCCAGCAAGATGGACTGACCAAGTGGCAGCATTGATGGACTCAAATGTGGCAACAGTAGTGAGGTTGGCCCAGGATCAAGCAGTGTTTAGTTCTGTGGTGCATAAGGTCCCTATGGGTCGGTACCGACTCGATGGCACCTAACACCACCACCACCAAGGTGGTAGAGGACAGTAGAAGGCGACAATACAGTACACACACACACATAAACGCAGTTACACCTTTTGAGGTTTTTCTAGGCAAAGAGGAAACAGCCTGAATGAAGGTGTGAAGATGTCTAAAAACCTGTGTGGTTTGGAGAATGGTTAGTAGTTTGACAAACCTGAAGTGCGTGGTAGTTTTCTGACTGGGGTTGCATTTAGACAGGGTGTCTGGGGCCCCAGTACATGCAAGGATGTGACACAAAGTTAGGGAGATGAGGTTTTATACAGCTCTTATAAGGTAGCTCTGGGAATAAAGATCATTGTTCTCCAAGGTTTAATACAGATTATATTGACTTCCGTGCTCATTGGCCCGGCCCTGGTAGCCTAGTGGTTGAGTCGGGCTGCTAACCTCAAAGTCAGTAGTTTGAAACTACCAGCTGTTCCACGGGAGAAAGATGAGGCTTTCTGTTCCCATGAAGATTTACAGACTCTGAAACCCTATACAGGGTTGCTATGAGTCAGAATCAACTCCACGGCACACCACCACCACCACTATAACTATAGGAGCTCAAGGATCATTTTTCTAGGTCCACCCAAGACTAGCTAAAACCAGGTATTTAGCTTTTAAATCACAGGAAGAAAACAAAACAAAAAATGTAAAGATAAGATAGCCCATAGAGAGAAAGAAAACAAAGGAAGCCTCAAGAAAGCATAAAGAAGAGAAAGCATAAAACACAAAGACAGGAATAAGACCAAACATATCAGTTACAACAGTAAATAGAAATGGTTTAAGTTCACCTAATAAAAGATAAAGTCTTTCAGAGTGGGTTAAAAGCAAAATTCAACCATATGCTGCTTCTAAGAGACAAACAGTAAAACAAAAACAAGAAGTAAAAGGGGTTAAGGCTGGGTAAATATTTATCAGGCTTACAATACAAACAAAGTGCAAACAGCAATCTGCAACATTTCAAAGTATAATTTAGAATAAAAAACATCATATGAGACAAAGAAGGTTATTTTATAGTGAGAAAAGCCACACTATACGGTGGAGCAATGTAAATATAACCTCAAAATAGAGAAAGTAAAAATCCTTAGAAATGTAAGAAGGTAGCAACAGAAATAACCACCACTACTAATTTTAATAACAACCAAAAAGACAAAAGTATTATGATATTAATAAATTAAGTATATACCTCTTTAAAGATTGTGATTAAAAAAAAGAAAAGGAATGAAAAATCTTGAGTTCTTACAATGTTACATAAACAGTTGTTGCTGTAGCACTGAACCTCAAGGTTGGTTTGAACCTCAAGGTCGGCAGTTCAAACTCACCAGCTGCTCCTTGGAAAATCTATATAGGGTCACTATGAATCAGAAATGACAGGATGGCACTTAACAATAACAACAACAAATTATTTTATTTATCCTTCAAATAACCCTATGATATGTTGTTGCTGTTGTTGTTAGGTGCCATTGTGTTGGTACCCACTCATAGAAACCCTATGCACAACATAATGAAACACTGTCTGGTCCTGAGCCAATCTCACAATCATTGCTACGCCTGAACCCATCACTGCTGCCACGGTGCCAATCCTTCTCGTTGGGGATCTTCCTCTTTTTCTGACCCTCGACTTTACCAAACATGATGTCTTTCTCCTGGGATTGGTCCTTCCTGATAATTTGTCCAAATAGGAGAGATGAAGTCTGGCCATCATTCTGGTTGTACTTCTAACACAGACTTGTTGGTTCTTTTGGCAGCCCATGGTACTTTCAATATTCTCGTCCAGCACCATAAGCCAAAAGCATCAATTCTTCTATGGTCTTCCTTATTCACTGCTCAACTTTCACATGTATATGAGATTATTAAAAAGATCATGGCTTGGGTCAGGCACACCTTAGTGCTCAAGCTGACATCTTTGCTCTTCAACACTTTAAAGAGGTCTTGTGTAGCAGATTTGTCCAATACAATATGTCATTTGATTTCTTGACTGCTGCTTTCATGAGATTTGATGGTTGATCCAAGCAAAACGAAGTCTTTGACAGCTTCAATCTTTTCTCCATTGCTGTTTTAAAGAAATCTGAGGCATAAGGAGGTTAATTAACTTACCCAAGATTATAACGGAGTCCTGGTGTGGTACAGTGGGTTCATGTACCAGACTGCAAAGCCATGTGAACTGCAAGGTTGGTGGTTCAAGCTCACCAGCTACTTCTCGGAACCCCTATACAGGGTCGCTATGGGTTGGAATCAACTGGACAGCACTTAACAAGAATGACAACAAGATTATAACAGGACTGCATTGACCCCGATTCTAAACAGAAGCAGGTATCCCCAGAGCCGGCCCTTTCTATCATTATGTTAAAAAGCCTACAAAAAAAGCTAATATGTCCTTTATGGCAAACCGAGACACTGATCATCCAAAGTGATCATATGCCAGACAACAATGAAAACCTAAAAAAAAAAAAAATAATAATAATCCAAAATGGACAAAAGATATAGTCTAAATTATCTGAACACAATGCCATAAAACACAATGCCATAAAAGTACATTAATTGTATGAAAACCTGACCAAGATTGGTCTCCAAAGCCTAACTAAGGGAAAACACAGAAAGAGAGAGAGAGACCACACATAGGAATGGGATACTGAAGCTTTAAATCTAACATTTGCAAACCTACTCCATCAGCTTAGTAACAGAAATATTCATCATGGCCCTGGAGCACAGAGATAAATATATTAATAATGCTGCTTACTCTGGTAGCGTAGTGGTTACAAATCGGGCTGCTAATCTCAAGGTCACCAGTTCGAAACTACCATTTGTTCTGTGGAAGAAAGATGAGGCTTTCTGCTCCAGTAAAGACTTACAGCTTCGGAAACCCTGTATAGGGGCGCTATGAGTCGGAACCGACTCGACAGCACTTAACAACAACAACAACAACCAGTAATTCAGAGGAGAAAACCATATATGATCATCCTGACAGGTCCATTGTTCCTATGCCAGAAGTTGGGGGGCAGGGCTGGTGGTGTTAAGAAGAGATGTTATACCCTACATATTACTAAAAGCAATGGCTCAAACACAAGGAAGAAAGCAAAAGCTATGAGGAAGAAATAAGGCTGTAGGGTCCAAGTCAGATTAATAGTGAATCTAAGATGGGAAGAACTTTCTAAATTGGTTCTGCACTGCTCAAATCTAAGTTAGTCCAAGAGCTTGGCCTAGATTTGTTGTTGTTAAATGCTGTTGAGTCAGTTCTGACTCATAGCAACTCTGTACAGGGTTTCCTAGGAGTGGCTGGTAAATTTGAACTCCCAACCTTCTGGTTCAAACTGACCTTGTGGTCCAGTGCATGATCCAACAATGCCATGTCAGGACTCCATTAGAAACTGCATATGTCAGTCATGGGTAGGGTGGCAGAGGTGGAAATGGTGGTGAAGGTGGCAGTTGGTCTATGTATGTGTAGAATGGCTACCTGCTCCCAGGAGAGGGGATGCTGATGGGGTTAGTTACTTACCAGAACCTGGAAATGACAACCTCAAGAGGTAAAACATACCTAAGAAAGAAAATGGTAAGTTAAGATGGAGGTCACATTTGAAGACAGATGTAGGAAGTCAGATATTGTCTCCAGGGATTCTTTGAAACCTTTGGAAACAGGGGTTCTTTTCATTGCAGTATTCTAAATTGGAGCTACTGCTCTCTTGCTTCTCCTGCAGATGCAGGACACTGAGACAATCAGAAGAATCTGTATTTCTCAAAAGACTTCATCCTCTCAAATCCTAGATCTACAATATCATAAAACCAGGAGTGCTCACAAAAGGTCAGCAGAAATCACATCAGAGCTTCTGCAGAAAGATGTCCAGGGCCAGGGTGAAGTCCTGCCCACTGTCCTGCACTTGGGAAAGGGACACTCATGGGGGAAGTGTGCTACCCTGGTCTCTGCTCCCTCCCTCCGTCTTTGTCTGACTCTGTTTCTGTCTTGTTTTTTACACTATACAAGATACCTTGATGCTTGTACGTGGAAATAGAAATCAGACATTGAGAAATCTATCAAAATAAAGCAAAAGGAGAAGTCACCATCTAAAGAAGCCACTCACTAACTTCAGGTGTTCAGATTTAACTGAATCAGAGTCTCAGGATGTAGAAGGTAACAGAACCTGGGAAACCTTCTCAATGACAAAAGAGAAACAGTCTCCAAGAGGAGGTGAGGGAGCCAGCCGGTTGGAGACCAGGTCAACTGACTTCTCAGAGACTCACTTTTTTTCTGTATGTTTTTTTCCCCAATTAGAAATAATATAGCCTTCATGGACAGTTTGAAAATGCCCAATGATGCCTAGAATTAACATCTGGGTAACTGTTGGGCTCCTTTCCTTTCAGTAACTCATTTTTTTCTACCTGTGTATTGTTGCTGCTATTAGGTGTGTATAGACTCAGTTCTGACTCATAGCGACACTGTGTAGAGTTTTTGATGTGCTGCTGGTATGTTTAAACTGCTGACCTTGTGGTCTGCAGTCCAGTGACCATCCTAGACACACCAGTAGTCCATAGAGATGTATGATACATATGCATATGTACATACTTATAAAAAATAAAATTACAAACACAATTTATATCTTGTTTCCTAGTTTATTGTTTATCATGATCCCATTAATAAACATCAACAATATAGAGAGTAAGATATAAGAGACATTAGATTCAGCAACTAGAAGGTTCCTGTTGATGTAGTTAGTGTGGGCAGACTCCATACTGAGGAGAGGATGGGAGGGAGAAGGATGTAGAAACAGTGGCTCATGACTAATGATGTCAGGGGCTTCTCTGGGAGGAGAAGGTTAGAACCAGAGCAAAGGGCAATGGGATTGAGACAGAAATGATCATGGAAAAAACATGACATGGAACCAGGGACAATGATTTGTACCTCATCTCAACCACTTACAACCTCCTACAGAAACTCCTGCTAATTGATCAGGAGCTCTGGTAGCATAGTGGTTATGAATTGGGCTGCTAACCAGACTGCAATGCTGTTTGAACTGCAAGGTCGGTGGTTCAAGCTCACCAGCTGCTCCTTGGAAACCCTATACGGGGTCACTATGCATCGGAGACAACTTGATGGCACTTAACAACGACAGTCTGTTGGTACCATATCGGGCCTGGAGATTCATTCAGTAGTAGAATTCTCACCTTCCATGTGGGAAACCTGGGTTCGATTCCGGTCAATGTCCCTAATGGATAGCTACTACTACTCCTTCAGTAGAGGCTTTCATGTTATTATGATGCTGATGGATGGACAAAAAAAAATGAGACCAAGAAAAGTCTGGCTATTCACTCCCCAAAGCAGTCAATGAAAGCCCTATGGATCACAGCAACCTGATCCTGATATGTATGCATGGAGTAGCCAAGAGGTGGGGTTCCCATGTGTCAGAGTCACCAGCTGTCAGGCTAACTTGGTAGCTTGTTGTTGTTGTTGTTGTTGTTGTTGTTGTTAGGTGCCATCAAGTCAGTTCTGACCCAAAGCAACCCTGTATAGGGTTTCCGAAGAGCAGCTGGTGAGCTTGAACCACCAACCTTGCAGTTCAAACGGCTTCGCAGTCTGGTGCATTAACCCACAATGCCACAGCAGCTAGCAATAAAACAGTGGCATCACACCTTTCCACATTCACATTGGATTTGATCTTTGCTGTCATGGGTCAGAAGGAGCCCTGGTGGTCCAGTGGTTAAGCAATGAGCCATTAAACAAAATGTCAGCAGCAGTTCAAACCCATCAGCCACGCTGCAGGAGAACCACGTGGCAGTCTGTTTCTGTAAAGATACAGGGCAGTTCGACCCTGTCCTATAGGGTCAACTTGAGTTGAAATTGGCTCCAAGACAGTTTGTCTGGCTTGGTTACAATGAGTCAGAATCAACCCCACAGCAACCAACAACATTCAAGGTCACAGAAACTAAGCATGAGGGATACAAAGCTATTTGCCCAAGGCTCCAGTGCCAGAGCTAGGATTTCATCTCCATATGACATTATTTTTAAACAAGACAAACCAGTCATTATAAGCTACATATAACCTGATAACCTATGTAATTATAGTTGCCATTAAGTGCCGTTGAGTCAGTCCTGACTCATAGTGACCCTGCATAGAGTTTTCAAGGAGCAGCAGGTAGATTTGAACCACCAATTTTGTGGTTAGCAGCCCAGAGCTTATCCTACAGTGCCACACTTATTAAATCAAAGACAACTGAAGGCAAGTCATAACTGAAATACTTTGTTCTTAACCATTAGTCTCAATTTCCTCTCCCCAGGTGTGTGACCCCAAGGGCTTTGTATTGAGCCTCATCTGAAGGTACTAGTCTGGTCCCCAACAGAATAAAACAACTGGAATTTTCAATCAAGGATATACCTCCCAAGCTTGATGCCTGCTTCCACTTCTGGGTTTCACACAACATCATTTTCCTCCCATTTGATTGAGTGGTCTGACCTAGAATAGCTATGCGTGACTTCAATGTAAGTATTTTTCTTTTAACTCTCTGATAAGAATCTTTTCCCTTTAATAGTGCTCCCAGTGGCCCTTTGCCCATTCCTTTTCATTTCTGCTAAGTACTTTTAAGTTCAGTTTTCCTTCCACCCCCTGTAAGATCCCCAAGGTCTAGCTTCAGATATGGGGCTCTCTCAAAATCCAATCAATTCTGACATTCACTTAAGCTAATTAAGTTCAGGTTGCCATCAATATATTTCTTAATTGTGGTTTAAACATAGGTAAAACCTAGAATTGTTCATCAACAGCCCTTAGCCTCAGCTGAAAGCTAGCATCTACCATTAAGAATTCCCAAGGGTCAAATCAAAGTTCTGACAATAGTTAGAAAGACCACATGTGTATTTGCATAGGATTTGCATATATCTACATAGGTTAGTCTCTTCACAGTAGATTTCCAATTAAAATGTTATTAGTGCGTTGTTATTTTGGCCTTGAACTTGTTATTTCCTGATTCTCCTCTAGCACCATTAGCAACACCTGTTCACGTTAGCGTAGATTTCTGTGTGAGAGGATGATGGCAGAGTGAAGAGAAAGGACAGCCCGCCATGGTTCTAGCCAACAGTGAAGGCTTCACATGCCAATGCCCACCTCTGAGGTGGGTTGTCACTACAAATTTGGAAGTTCTGACTAGTAAAGAGAAGACCCCAGGATATTTGAAACAAGTGCAGGACTGTCAAGCAGAACAGGACTGGAAGCATACTGGATGGCTGGGCTGATCTCCAGTCTTCTCTCTCTATTCTTATGCCCTTGTTTCTGACATAAGCATGTCTTTCTTCTTGATGAGTCTCTAGCTGCCAAAACCAATCAGTTGCTTTTGGGTTGACTCGGCCTCATGGTGACCCCATGGGTGTTAGAGTGCAACTCTACTCTGGAGGATTTTCAATGGCTGATTTTTCAAAAGTTGATTGCCAGCCCTTTCTTCCAAGGAGCGAATTTAAATCTCCAACCTTTTGGTTTGTTGTCAAATATGTTAACAGCTTGTTCTACTCAGGGAGCCCCAAGCCAAGGAGAGCCATCTGCATTCATTAAACCTACCAGATGCTTTCATATTTCCAAGCCCTTACTCACACTTATCCCTCTGGCCTCCCATAAATGGCCAACTCCCTTTCAGACTTCCAGGGCTAAGCTAAGTCTCCCACTCTGGATAGCAGTTTTTGATTGCCTCCTCTCAACTCCACACTCTGAATGTTCCTTGTATTCTCATAGCTACTGAGTCCTTCCTCTCTCTACTGGTAAAACTCAGGTGACATACCTGGAGATCTGTATGCTTCAGACAGAAGCAATAGTTTCCTAGTCTCCATGTCACCATTGATGTTGTCACGTGCGGTCGAGTCAGTTCTAATTCATAGCCACCCTCTGTAGGGTTTCCAGGGAGCAACTGGTGGTTTGAACCACTGACCTTGTGGTTAGCAATCCAGTGCTGATTGTAAAGCACCACATCAGGGGGACACAACCTCTCCTCTCTCCATCAATCAACATCTCATCATTGCCATCTGGTTTAAGACCTTCAGAAATCAAGCCACACACTCACCAGAAAAACCCAGGACTCCAGGCCCACCAGAGTCTAATCCCCATATGGGACTACAGTCAATGACGCAACAACTCTGGCCTCTCATCCCACCTTCAGCACTTGCCCTTGCTTTATTTCTCTCTATTGCATACGCTACATTTATTGTCATCTGACACATTATAGATTTTTGCCACTCCCCCCCCTCAATTCATCTCCCTCCTCCAAAATGTATACTTCATGAAGACAAATAATTTTATCTGTTTTGTGAACTATAGTCTCCCCAACACTTAGAAAAGTGTTTTGCACATATTATATTCTTGGTAAATATTTGTTGAATTAATATCAGCAATGAACTGTGAACCACAAGGTCAGCAGTTCAAACCCACCAGCTAGCTGCTCCTTGGAAACCCTACAAATGGTAGCTATGAGTCACAACCGATTTGATGGCACCTAACAATAACAACAATAACAATAATACTTACTATGGACTCCTGGTGTGGTGCTGTAGGATCAGCACTGAACTGTGAACCCACAAGCTGCTTCTCAGAAACCCTACACAGGGTTACTATGAGTTGCAACTGACTGGATGGCACTTAACAACAATACTTACTGCATAATACCAAGTTGTGTCTTAGTACATGTACAATCAAGTGAAATGTTGCCCAGTCCTGTGCCATCTTCATGACTGGTATATACTTGCATCCATTGTTGTGGTCATTGGGTACTTGAAGAGTCTTCCAACTTAGGGAACTTGTCTTCCAGTTCTATATCAGGCAGTATTCTATTGTGATCCATAAGGTTTTCACTGGATAATTTTCAGAAGTAAATGGCCAAGCCTTTCTTCCTAGTCTGTCTTAATCTAGAAGTGCCACCAAAATCTGTCCATCATGGACAACCGTCTTGGTATTTGAAATACCAGTAGCATAGCTTTCAACATCAAAGCAACATGGCATAATTGATATAACCAACACTTACTATGTAGTGCCAACCACTCTTCTTAGCACTTATATTAACTCACTGTATCTTTGTATTAACTCCTAACACTCATGGAAGCAGCAGTCAAGAAATCAAATGACGTATTGCATTAGGAAAATCTGCTGCACAAGACTTTTTTAAAATGTTGATGAACAAAGATGTCAGCTTGAAGACTAAGGTGTACCTGACCCAAGCCATGGTATTTTCAATAACCTCATATGCATGTGAAAGCTGGACAGTGTATAAGGAAGACTGTAGAAGAATTGATGCTTTTGAATTACGGTGTTGGAGGAGAATATTGAAATATCATGAACTGCCAAAATAACCAACAGATCTATGTTGGAAGAAGTGCAGCCAGAGTGTTCCTTGGAGGCCAGGATGGCCAAACTTCATCTCTCATTCTTCGTATAGTGTTAGGAGGGACCAGTTGCTGGAAAAGAATAGCATGTTTGGTAAGGTAGAGGGTCAGAAAAAAAGAGGAAGACCCCCAGCGATATGGATTGGCAAAGTGGCAGCATCAATGGGCTCAATCATGGCAACGGTAGTGAGGTTGGCCCAGAATTGGGCAGTGTTTCATTCTGCTGTGCATGGGGTCACTAAGAGTTGATACTAACTCAATGGCCTCTAACAACAACAACAACAACAACAACAACAACAACAACAACATCCTTTGAACAACTCTATTCATTAGATACCATTCTTATCTCTATCTTATAGGTGGTGAATCTGAGTCATAGAAGGGATAATCAATGTACACATGGTCATCCAAGCTAGAAAGTTGAAACAAGTATGAAATATGAGATGAATATAGATGGGAGGTATCTACTCTACAATTTATTAAGTACCAGCAGGGCTGCCATGACTCAGCATTTAATCAATGACAACTAGAAAGTTGTGCACCAGGCAGCATGCTAGAAGTTGGACTTGGGTTTCATAGAGAAAACAAGAATATTTTTTAAATGATTGTAATTTTATCTTCCTAGAATCACACTGTGTTCATGCAGGAAAAGACGGTAGCAGTAATCTGCTCCATGGTTCTTATTTTATAGATAGGGAGAAGTAGACGTAATCTACTATTCTTATTTCATAGACAGGGAGACGGAAGCACACAGAGGAGACACGAGTATCCCAGTGACACACAGGTACTTAGTGGCAGCACAAGATGAAGAAACAGGATCTACTGACTCTTAATTCATGTTACATTTCAAGAATCAAGCCAACCACACAAAACAAGCAGAATTACTCGGGAGATGAATCTGAGTTGTTTTTGTGGCAGTCTCAAGATTTATCACTAGCGTACCTACTTAAGTCTACTTGATCACTTCTTTACTTGAAAGTATGTTTTACTAGAATTCAAATGAACCTTAGGGATTATATGTTTATCCGCCATCTCGTTCCACTGTTTAAAATATTAGGAAATTATAGCTCATGATTAAGAAACATGCCATAGATTTCCTTGTTGTTAGGTGCCATCAAGTCAGTACTGACTCATAATGACCCTATGTACAATTGAATGAAACAATGTCCATCCTGGGCTAAACTCATAATTGTTGATACATTTGAGCCCATTGCTGCTGCCACTGTGCCAGTCTACCTCGCT
>NW_006408544.1:25905749-25907784 GCF_000296735.1 Chrysochloris asiatica
GCACAGAAGGAGTCATCTTGAGTGGTAATTGATTCGATAGCAACAAACAACAACAGCAATGCAACATTGGTCTTAGGCTGCTCTGCAATTCTCTGAACTTTGTGCTGTGGCAAACTGGTAATGAGTACTCAGGTTTAACATAGGGAAGTCACCCTTTCTGTTGTTGATTACTGGCAGAGATCTCTATCTCCTAGCTGCTGGTCCTAACCTCTGCAGGACCATGCACTTCTCATGGTGATCAGGAGGCTGGGAAACTTTGCCTGCCTGTGGTCTCACTGAATGGCTGACTGACTGAATTCATTTCAAGCCTTCTCTCTTTGCTTCTGGCAACTTCTTCGGAATGGGTTCCCTGAGGTAAGAAGTCATCCAGACAATGGCCAAAAGGCATCTTAGATGTGCTGAGATTCTACCTGATTAAGAAGAAACTGAAGTCAGGGAAATAGTTCACTCCACTAACCTGAGGGGTATTTAGTCACATGGGCAACTCCTCAGGGAAATCCCACTCACTGACATTCCAGGGATGTGATTTCAAATACAGAGTGTAAACTTATCATTGGTCAAATCCATGTGCCTGGAGCACCCCAGCCTCCCCTCTTGCTAACAGCCTGTTTTCCATTAGGCACTTCTGCAGGGACTCATCATTTGAGTCCTGAAGGAGAAAGCAATGGTCTGTAAAGGCAAAGTATGTATAAGGAGGAAGCATCCCTGAGAGACTGAAGATATCTGCTGCTCTGCACCTTTTATTTGAGGCTCCAAAATTCAGACGCATTTCCAGGTCTGAGTCTGAATTACACCTGTTGTTGTTGTTAAGTGCCGTCGAGTCGGTTCTGACCCATAGCAACCCTGCATAGGGTTTCCAAGGAGTGACTGGTGAGCTTGAACCACCAACCTTGCAGTTCAAACAGTTTTGCAGTCTGGCACATTAACCTACAGCGCCACACCAGAACTCCTACTCCTCACTTAACAACATGGTTAGGTTCCAAAGTGCAGGTCTCTATGGAAAAATCAGTGTTATGTGAAAGTGGAGGATGACCCTACAAGATCATAATACTGAAGATGACTATATATCATTATAGAAATGCCAAATTACATCATCACATAACTGCAAAACCACTGAGAATCATGGTTCAGGGAAATTGACACAATGTTTATCATCACAGTTCTCTCGCCTCTGTCCTTGCATCTTGGTGTTTACTGCTGTCAGCTGTAGGTCATTAATACACGAGCATTGGATAGTAGATTTGTTTTGACTCTTGTTGTGAATATGACAGTCAATAAATTAGGAGAAGGTGGATTTGGTTCTCTCAGTCTGTCATTGACTTGTTTCTGATCCCCTTGCATCCTGACCCCTTACACTTACTTCCTACTAAGAGTTCGTATTTGTTGCTCAGACCTAACATTTTGAACCATTTCTTCTACTTGGGATCTGCTTTTCTCCTAAACTATAATCATCATAACTAATTTTAAATATTGTGTTTGAAATACATATTGAATATACTTGATGTGTCAGACACCATAATCAGTACTTTATAGTCATTGCCTCCAATCCTCTCAACAACCCAAGATAAGTTTTGTTCCACTTATTATTAGATGAGAAAATTGAGGCTATATATGGTAAATGATTCATCCATTTTTCAGAGCTAGAAAGTGGCAGGCCAGCAGGAATTAAACCTTTATCACACTTCAAACTCTGAGAATTTTGCATGATGTTATGTAATTTACATTCATCCTTTGGTCAGTTTGCCCTTGTTTTCCCTGACCCAATACACCCTCGGAAACCCTGTACAGGGTCGCTATGGGTCGGAACTGACTCAACGGCACTTAACAACAACAACAATTACATAGTTCAACTATGGTATTATTGTTAAGTGCCATTCAGTGGGTTCTGACTCATTGCAACACTGTATAAGGTTTCCAAGGCGCGGCTGGTGAATTTGAACCACCAACCTTGTGGTTCAACATGACCTTGCAGTCCAATGCTTTATCCTACAGCACCATACCAGGACTCCTGTCCAATTATATCTATATATATTTT
>NW_006408544.1:25907953-25909723 GCF_000296735.1 Chrysochloris asiatica
AAGGAGCTCTAGTAGCGTAGTGGTTACAAGTTGGGCTGCTAATCTCACAGTAAGCTGTTCGAAATTACCAGCAGTTCTGGGGGAGAAGATGAAGCTTTCTGCTCCTATAAAGATTATGGCCTGAAAAATCCTATAAAGGCTTGCTATGAGTTAGAACCAACTCCATGACACAACAACCACCACCAGCCATAGTTCCCGGAGCCTTCATGTTTATTGCTGGGTTCTAACTCATGGAGACAATAAGTGACAGTGTAGAACTGCCCTGTAAGGTTTACTTTGTTCTAACCTTTATGGGTTACAGAGATAGTACCAAAGGATGAAAACATTGTAGATAGCATCCGGATATTGTCAGATACAATGCCAGAAAACTAGCCCACTCATGTTAGATGACACTCAAAATATAATTGGGGAAGAACTGCCTCTTCAAAGCAGAGTTGACTATGATGGCACAAATGGAGAAAAGCCTTTTGGACCTTCATTTGCTAACAAGACACAACTCAAATTAAGGAAGTTGTTGTTAAGCGTCGTCAAGTCGATTCCGACCCATAGCGACCCTGTATAGGGTTTTCAAGAAGCAGCTGGTGAGCTTGAACCACTGACTTTGCAGTTCAAATGACTTTGGAGTCTGACGCATTAGTCCACAGCGTCACACCAGGACTCCAAAATAAGAATTTGTTGTTGTTGTGAAGTGCCGTCGAGTTGGTTCCAACCCATAACGACCCTGTGTAGGGTTTCCAAGGAGCAGCTGGTGAGCTTGAACTGCCGACTTTGCAGTTGAAATGGCTTTGCAGCGTGGTGCATTAACCCACAGTGTCACACCAGGACTCCAAAATAAAGATAAACATCTACTAATTATCAGAACATCAAATGTACAAAGCACAAGTCTAGGAAAATTGGCAATTTAAAAAAATGAAATGGAATGCAGAAAGCTCAATTTCCTAGGAATTAGTAAACTGAAATAGACTGGTATTGACCATTTTGAATCTGATAATCTTATGATTTGCTAACCAGGGATGAAAAATCCAAGAGGAATGGCATCAGCACATTAATTGCCAAAAAAGAACATTTCAAGATCTATCTTGAAGTATAATACTTTCTGTGATAGGGTAATATCCATACACCTACAAGGAATACAATTTAATGCAACTATTATTCAAATTTATCCACCAACACTTAAAGTAAGTGATGATGGAATTGAGAAATTCCATCAACTTCTTCAGTCTGAAATTGATCAAACATGCGATTAAAATATATTGATAAGTACTGGTGTTTGGAATGTGAAAGTTGGAAACAAAAAGGAAGGATCAGTAGTTGAAAAATATGGCCTTGGTAATAGAAAAGTTGCTGAAGATCACATGACAGAATTTTTCAAGACCAGTGACTTATTCGTTGCAAATCCCTATTTTAAACAACATAAAAGGCAACTATAGACATGGACCTCACCAGATTGACCACACAGGAACCAAATTGACTATATCTGTGAGGAGAGATGGTGATAAAACTCCATTGTTGTTATTATGTGCCATCGAGTCAGTACCAACTCATAGCGACCTGATGCATAACAGAAGGAAACACTGCCCGATCCTCAGCCAACCATGCTACTGTTGCCACGCTTGAGTCCATAGATCCTGCCACTTGGCCAATCCATCTCGTTGGGGGGTCTTCCTCTTTTTTCTGACCCTCCACCTTATCAAACATGATATCCTTCTCCAGGGACTGGTCCCTCCTGACAATATGTCTGAAGTATGAGAGACAACGTTTGGCCATGTA
>NW_006408544.1:25909831-25911146 GCF_000296735.1 Chrysochloris asiatica
ACTTTCAATATTCTCCTCCAACACTATAACTCAAAAACATCAATTCTTCTATGGTTTTCCTTATTCACTGTCCAACTTTTGCAAGCGCATGAGGTTATTGAAAATACCTTGGCTTGGGTCAGTCCTCAAGCTGACAGCTTTGCTCTTCAATGCTTTAAAGAGGTTTTGTGCAGCAGATTTGCCTAATGCAACAATACGTCATTTGATTTCTTGATTGCTGCTTCTGTGAGTATTGATAGTTGATCCAAGAAGAATGAAGTCCTTGGCAACTTCAATCTTTTCTCTGTTGATAAGAATGTTGTTTATTGGTCCATTGGTGAGAATACCATCTGCCAAAACAAGGCCAGGGGACAGATCATCAATTGCTCACATGAAAGTTTAGGCTGAAGCTGTAGAAAATTAAAACAAGTTCATGAGAGTCAAAATACATCCCACATGAATTCACAGACCATCTCAACAGATTTAATGCATTAGACACTAAAGACTAAAGACCAGATGATATCAAAAACATCACACAGGAAGAAATCAAAAGATCATTAAAAAGACAAGAAAGAAAAGATCAAAATGGCTGTTAGAAGAGACTCTAAGACTTGTTCTCCACTTTAAGATGCTACAGTGACTTGGAGAAATGAGGACATCAAAGAGCTGAACAGAAAATGTCAAGGGTCAGCTTGAGAGGACAAAGTCAAGTATCATAATAACATGTGCAAAGACATGGAGTTAGAAAACCAAAAAGGAAGAACACACAGTATTTCTGAGTGAAAGAAATGAAGAAAAATTTAAGCCTCAACTTTCAATATTGAAGGCTTCTATGGGCAAAATATTGAATGATGCAGAATTGAATGGGCAAAATATTGAATGATGCATCAAAAGAAGATGGAAGGAATGCATAGAGTTACTGTAACAAAAAGAAATGGTCACTATTCAATCATTTCAAGAGGTAGTGACTCAAGCTGGATTCAGAAGAGGACATGGAACTAGGGATATCATTACTGATGTCAGAAAAAGTTTGACTGAGAGCAGAGAACACCAGAAAGATGTTAATTTGTGCTTTACTGACTATGCAAAGACTTCTGACTGTATTGGTCATCCCAACCTGTAGACAACATTGAGAAAAAATAGTGTTCCAGAACGCTTAATTATACTCATGAGGAACCTGTACATAGATCAAGAGACAGCCGTTTGAAGAAAGCAAAGGGATACTGAATGGTTTAAAATCAGAAAAGGTGTGTGTTAAGAGTTGTATTCTTTTACAATACTTATTCAATATGTATGTTAAACAAATAATCTGAGAAACTGCATTACATGAAGAACA
>NW_006408544.1:25911526-25928168 GCF_000296735.1 Chrysochloris asiatica
CTGCACAAGACCTTTTTAAAGTGTTGAAGAGCAAAGGTATCAGTTTGAGACTAAGGTTCGCCTGACCCAACCCATGGTATTTTCAATAACCTCATATGCATGTGAAAGGAGATCTGGTAGCATAGTGGTTACAAGTCAGGATGCCAACCTCAAGGTCAACAGTTCAAAACTACCTACAGTTCCTTGGGAGAAAGATGAGGCATTCTGCTTCTATAGAGATTTACAGCATTGGAAACCCCGTGCAGGGTCACTATTAGTTGGAACCAACTCCAAGATACTTAAACAACAGCAACAACATATGCATGTGACAGGTGGGCGATGAATGAGAAAGACAAAGGAGAATCGCTGCATATGAGTTATGGTGTTGGAAAAGAATATTGAAAGTACCTGGGACTTCCAGAAAACCAAATTTGTCTTGGCAGAAGTACAGCCAGAATGTTCCTTAGAAACCAGGAAGGCAAGACTTCATCTCTCATACGTCGTACATAATCATTAGGAGAGCCAAGTCCCTGGGGAAGGACATTATGCGTGGTAACGTGGAATGCCAATGAAAAAGAGCAAGCTTCCCAAAGAGATGGCTTGGCACAATGGCAGTAGCAGTGGGCTCGAGTGTAACAATTGTGGAGATGGTGCAGAACTGGGCAGTGTTTTGTTCTGTTGTGCATGGGTTCCCTATGAGTCAGAACTGACTCCATGGTATCTAACAACAACAACAACGATGTATATGGAATCAGATTGCTAAATCTTTCTCTCACCAAGCTGCTAGGTAGGTTTGAGCCACCAACCTTGTGGTTAGAATTCAAATACTTAACAATTATCTCAATAGAATCCTTCAGAGCCCTTGTTATGGAATGTGATGGAATGGATTATCTTGAAATTAAATAGAGATCAAAGTGAAAGAATAAGATAGGAATGGGATACTATAGGTACAATCAGCATGATTTCAAATACTCCACTTCATCCATGGAAACACCACAACTGTACTGGATGGAATTAAAGTTCCCAATAGCCAAAGACCTCTAGTTAGTCTTCTAGCACTGCTAGCCTATTCTCAACTGAGAATCAAACCAGCAATCTATTTATGGTGTCCCTTGCACTTGCAATCTGGTCTTCAGAGCTTTTTCACATCCCTGACTTTAAATGGGCTGCAGGCACTTAGAAATGCCCCTATAATTTTGATATAGAAAATAAAAATGAAGTTGATAAAGTTTCTTAAGGACCCAATGACTGGGTGATATAGCGGTAGTTACATTCTAGTCCTTTATATGCTTACATGTGTGTCTTTTTCAAATGTCGCAATGGGAAAAACAAACAAACAAACATTTTTTATGAGCAGTGGCGGATTAGTGGTGGAATTCTCTCCTTCCATGCAGAAGACCTGGCTTTTGATTACCAAACAAAGGCACCTCAAGATCAGTCACCAACTGCCTGTCAGTAAAGGCTTAAGTGTTGCTCATCCCAATTGAATAAGTTTCAGCAAAACCTTCGGACTAAGACAGACTACAAAGAAAAAGCCTACTGATCTACTTCCAAAATATCAGTCAATAAAAACCCTAGGAATCACAGCAGCCCAATTTATACCCATCATGCACTGGCCCAGAACCAGTCAGATTTTGTTCCATGGTGTATGGGGTTTCCACAAGTGGGGGACTGTCTTGGTGGCATTGTACATAACTAACATTTGTTGAATACCTGCTTGATGTAGAATATTTTCCCTTGTATTTGACTCCTTCTATCATATAGTACAGTCACAAAACTACCCTGAAGTAAGTATTGTTATTTTGCTATTCGACATCCTGTATGTTAGAAATGGCGTCATTGGAAGTCAAGATTGTGTAACTGTGTGCCTGACTTCAAAGCCCATTCTCTCAAGGTGTTCAGCCATGATGTGCTTTGATTCTCCACTGAGGCCAAGACACTTAAAGGATCCCTCAGAGTGTTTGGAACACAAGGACATATCTTTAGCACTCCTCTGGTTGCTAGGTAACGTCTGTTTGGCACAATCTGGTAAACATCATTATGGTTATCTTGCCAACAGGAGCTGGTAATCAGGATGGTAGTGAGGCAGGCACTTGCTTTCTGAAGACCTGTGCCTAGTTTTTAGAAGCCGCTCAATTATCTTTTGATGATTATGATCCAAGGGTCCAACAGCTTTCCAACGACAGTGTAAATATTGTGTGCAGGATGGACGGGTACCAAATGGGGACATTCCATGCCACTGTGTGATGAGAAAGCTGCCACTTCTGAGGACTTCCAAAACAAATAAATATGCCATATGCCAGAAGAAAAAGCACAGAAAAGGCCTGTTCCAACCGGAGAGAGTGATTGCCATTTCCTCAGGAGCGGAGGTCCAGATGGTGGTGTAGGCCAGCATAGGTCTGTGGCTGTCCTCAAGCAGGGCTGACCTCAAACAGGGCTCTGCTAGGTTTGGTGACCTCCTGAGTCAACAGAAGTGGAAGCCTACGGTAGTAGAGCAAAACCGGCCACGCCACCTTTCTTTGTTTTTGTTGTTGTTGTTATGTGCTGTGGAGTCGGTTCTGACCCATAGCAACCCTGTACAGGGTTTCTGAGGCTGTAAATCTTTACAGGAGCAGAAAAACTCATTTTTCTCCCACAGAACGGCTGGTACTTTTGAACTGCTGACCTTAAGGTTTGCAACCTGATTTGTAACCACTACGCCACCTTTCTTCAGAGACATAAATACTTACATCCAGTGTCAAAGACTTCCTAGGGGTGTGGATGTAGGTAGTAGGTTAGGCACAAACTGTTGGAAACTATTTTATTTGGGCAGTACTAGTCTCTGGGTTATAGTTAGGCAGAGGAAAGCTGATTACACAGTGTCTGGGTTAAGTGCCAACACACCAGCATTCAAGACCCTCCTCTAAGCTGTGTGCCACTGGGCAAACTATCTAACCCCCCTTTAAGCCTTATCCACCCTCCATTCCCTCCCCCCCAACCACCAAATCAAATACAGATAATATTTACCCTTACCTTAGGGGCTTGTTGTGATGATTAATGAAGATAACACTTTTTAAGTGCTTAACACATTAGTGGGGCCTCAATTATTATTATTATTATTATTATTATTATTATTATTATTATTATTATTATTTTACTGTTATCTTCTACAAGGCACAAAACCATTTTTTAGGACCAGGGAGGACATAAGAAGCCCAGTGTTTCTCTCAAGACAGCAATCATCTCTTTTTGGAACCTCTTCAGGTTGTTACTGTCCTTCTTCTTGAATACTCCAAGTCATGGGAAACTCAGCAGTTTATATGGTAGACTCATCCTCTCCATTTGTTGTACAACAATGGAAAATGATTCATTAAATTGAGAAAATCTTCTTCCTTATCATATCTACCCTTTCAGCCTACTTCTGATCCCTAGAGTCACAGAACAAAACAATGCTAATATTTATAGTGAATACTTATTGAATTCTTACTATGTTCTAAGCATGGTTATAAGCAATTTATTATTATTCACTTGCTTAATTCCAATAATGAAAAGAAGATATCATTATCCTGATTTTATAGATTGGTCAATTTCAGAGGCAAGGTCAACTTTCAAGTGCTTGATTTGAAGTATTTAAAGTTAAATCTTGTCTCATTTAGAGAACTGAAATTTGCTGAGCGTTTTCAATGTGTAAGCCAGGAGTAAAAACATAGGATGGGAGAAGAACAGGAAAAATCCAGTAGATGAGAACTGATTCCATTGATTCATTATAGGCTTGTGTTCAGGCTTTGTATATGTCCTCCTCTCCCATATTTTAATTTCAACCTACATTATTTAAAAGTCTAGTACTATTTAAATAATTGTTGTTGTTATGTGCCATGGAGTTGGTTCCGACTTACAGTAACCCTGCATAGGGTTTCCAAGGCTGTAAATCTTTACAGGAGCAAAAAGCCTCATCTTTCTCCTGTGGATCAGCTGGTAGTTTTGAACTGCTGACCATGAGATTAGCAGCCCAATTTGTAACCACTTCGCTACCAGAGCTCCTTATTTAAATAATTGTAGATGTCTAAAGTACAGCAGTATATACAACAATTCATACTTCTGCTATGTGCTGCTATTGGAGTAAAATGGTTGGGGTTAAATACGTATAGGTTATATCCCAAGCTCTTCTGTTTAATTATAAGACTTCAGGAGAGTCATTTAACCTTTTGGAGTCTCATTTACTTTATTGGTCTAATGCAAGATCATAATTCTTATCACTGGGAATTAAGTGGACAATGTATGTAAAGTGCATTACACAATGTTTAGGAATATAGCTAAGTGCTCAATAAATGGTAGATGTCAATATACAGACACTTTGTGCTACACTGCCTTTATCTTAGTATGCAAAAATTCCTAATCTAGGTGAAAACTTTCTCATCTTTTTATGAAACAATGAAAATGAGTAATGGCCTTAGAATAAGCATACTTGTTTCACTAGGTTTGACCCTTAGCAAGGCACTTAACTTTTCTGAACTGATTGGTGGCAGAGGGAGGTGAAGCATTTGCCTGTTTCATAATCTGTGGAAAAGGGCTAATACTAAATGCCTAGATTTTCCTGTAGAATAGATGCCAGCTTCAAATGAGAATGTGCCTAGGTTACACAAAGATTTTTAAAACATAAAATAAAAGAAAAACTGCATAAATTTTACTTTATCAAAATTAAAAAGAGAATCAGCACATTGATCTTTAAAAATCACTATTCAGTGCCCTTTGGTTGTTTAAATGATTATATATTCCTGTGTGTTTTTGTGTGCATTCCAAAAAAAAAAAAAAACAAACAAACAAACAAACAGAGGGAATATAAGCAAATACTGTCAAATAATGATGCACGTAGGGGATTATAATCATTGCAATGAAATGAACTATGTTAGGATGAGTATAAAACCGATGTTCTCCCATGTAAACTATCACTCAATTCACAATATTTTTTTTTAAATCAATTATTCAGGAAGTCAACAGGCAAGCCACATATAGGGAGAAAATATTTGCAGACTTATCTGACAAAGTGCTTATATCAAGACTATATAAAGAAATTCTTACAACTTAATGTGAAGATTACCCAGTAAAGCTGGATACTCTACCAAAGAAGAAATACACATGAAAATGACCATGTGACAAGATCCTGAACATTATTCATCATTAAGAAATTACATAAATCTGAGAAACTGAATTATATAAAGAATATGGCATTAGGATTGGAGGAAGACTCATTAACAACCTGCAATATGCAGATGACACAACTTTGCTTGCTGAAAACAAAGAGGACTTGAAATATTTACTGATGAAGATAAAGAACTACAGCCTTCAGTATGGCTTGTACTCAATGTAAAATAAATAGAAAATCCTCACAACTGGACCAATAAATTATATCACGATAAAAGGCAAAAGATTGAAGTTATCAAAGACTTGACTTTGCTTGGATCCACAATTAATGCCCATGGGAGTAGCAGTCAAGAAATAACTCTTTAAAATGTCCAATAGTATAGATGTCAGCTTGAGGACTAAGGTATGCCTGACCCAAGCCACGGTATTGTCAATAGCCTCATATGCATGTGAAAGTTGGCCAAGGAATAAGGAAGACTGTAGTAGAAGAATCCATGCATGTGAATTATGGTGTTAACATAGAATATTGAAAGTACCATGGATTGCCAGAAGAATAAAATAATCTGTCTTGGAAAAAGTGCACCCAGAATGCAACTTAGAAATAAGGATGTAAGACTTTGTCTCTCTGACTTTGAACATGTGGTCTGGAGATCCCAGTACTTTGGAGAAGGACATCTAGCTTGGGAAAGTAGAGGGTCAAAAAAAAAAAAAAAGAGGAAGACTGTCAACAAGATGGATAAACACAGTGGCATCAACAATGGGCTTAAACAAAAACAATTGTGAGAATGGAACAGGACCAGGCAGTATTTCATTTTATTGTATATAAGGTCACTATGAATTGGAAATGACTTGATGGTACCTAACATGTGGCGCTGTGGGTTAATGTACCAGACTGCAAAGTCGTTTGAACTGCAAGGTCGGAAGTTCAGGCTCACCAGTTTCTCCTCGGAAACCCTAGACAGGGTCGCTATGGGTCAGAACCAACTCAACGGCACTTAATAACAACAACAAATAAATGACAGAATGAGTTTCTGTTTATGTTGACAGAAAATTTGGCAATCCATATTTATGATGGCTACACATGATTGATGTAATCAGTATCACTGAATTGTATGTATGAATGATCCAATAAGATTTTCTGATTATTTGATTTTTCACACATACAATTTTGAATTGTCAAATGTTGCATTGTCTATATTTTTATAAAAATTTCTTTTTAAAAAACTACTATGGATATCTTGCTAGCAAGGTATACAGCCTTTAAAAAAGTTGGTGGAAACCTGTTGTTGTTGTTGTTAAGTGCCATCGAGTCGGGTCCGACCCATAGCGACCCTGTACAGGGTTTCCGAGGGTGTAAATCTTTACTGGAGTAGAAAGCCTCATCTTTCTCCCGCGGAGCGGCTGGTAGTTTCGAACCGCTGACCTTAAGGTTCGCAGCCCGATTCGTAACCACTACGCTACCAGAGCTCCTTAGTTATATAATAATATGGCTTTCGGTCCAGTCCCTCTTTCTATACCATAGCTGTAATGGGTAGGCTTTGGTGACATTGGAGGTTCATGTATTTTACAGTGCAGGTGATGAATGTCGGAGGAAACTATTGGGCACTGAAGCCGGGCACATTACTCCTGGGAAGGTGGCAGATTCTCTGTATCATGCACAGAGATTCTCCTGAGCAGATTAAGATATAGAAACCTGGGGTAGCCTTTAAAGATGAGAAAAACATGAAGTTTGTATACAAGCGTTGGATTGATAAACGATCCACTAGGGCATCACAGAGAAAAAAAAGAATCAGTAAGATCTAAAGTAAAGCTAAGACTTCAACATAGCACACTGGTGATAAAATCATCACTTATTCGTTTATTCATTCATCAAATGTGTATTGGGTTAGAATAGTGCCAGGCAGTATTCTAGATGTGGGAGATTCCACTGTGAACAAGAGATAAAATCCCTGCTCTCATAGAGCTCACATTCTAACAGAATAAGATGGAACATCAATATTTACAGGAAAACCACGTAATGTCAGGAGGTGATGTATGCTAGGACAAAAAGTAAAGCAGCATAGGGAGAGGGTAACAGTGCAGGGGACTATTTGAGACAGTTTGCAAAGGCCCTCTGAGAAGCCATCTGAGGCAAAACCTGAATGGATTGAGAGTTAATGAGCTGAACTTTCATAAACTATGAAGATGAGGGCCCTTCTAAAGAAAGAAAGTAGAATAAGGGCTTGTAATGGTAAATGATGGTGGTGGTTTTTCTGTTAGGTGTCACTGAAACGATTCCGACTCATAGTGACCCTACGCACAACAGAACGAAACACTGAGTCATCCTCACAAATGCTGCTATGTTTGAATCCACTTTTGCAGCAACTGTGTCAATTCATCTCCTTGGAGGTCTTCTTTGGGGAGCGAAATTAAGTCTGTGCACAATCAGGATGTTGTTGTTGTTAAAGCCCCTTGAGTCAGTTCTAACTCATAGCGACCCTGTATAGGGTTTCCAAGGAGCAGCTGGTGAGCTTGAACTACTGACCTTGCCGTTCAAACGGCTTTGCAGTCTGATGCATTAACCCAGAGCGCCACACCAGGACTCATAATTAGGATAATGGTAAATAATATTATAGCTTCCTCCACTTGTAGAGTCTTCACTATAAGCCATGACCTTCACCAAGAGTTTTGATTCTTTTAATAAATTTAGGAGGCAAGTGCTTACATTATTCTCATTTTATAACTTAGAGAACTGAGATGATTTAAATTGCTGGAAACCACAGAGGAAATAATTAGCTGAGGAAGGGGCTCAGATTCAAATCTGTCTGACCTGCTATCCTAGATCACAATCAATCACCCAGTGGTGCAAGCAAGAATGTTGAGATTTGTGCAGATGCTGGCAGAGGGAGAGTAAGTTACTTTACTTCTCTGACTTGTCATATTTGTGCCTATTTGCTTCCTCCCTTATTCCTAATGAAAGAATGAAAGTGTTACATTAAAACCCAATGACAGAATACAGAGGAATATTGTTGATTAATGGTACATGGAAGGGATTATAATCATTGTAATAAAACAAAGTATATGATCTGTTGAATGTAAAACTGATGATCTGCCCTGTGAACTTTCACTCAAATCACAATAAAAACTTAAAACAACAACAACAACAACAAAAACCCAATGAAAACAACCATCCTGAAAGTATTCCAGAAAAACAGAATTTGATTCCCACCCCCAAGTCATTAACTCTCTTTTAATATAGTATCAGAATGGAAGGAACCTGGGTCCCTGAATCACCATATGGCATGTAACTTCACATGGATGGGATTGCTATGTGACTGAGAAATAAATTTCTACAGAAATATTGAGATTTATTTGTCACAATAAAGAATGGATGAAAAAGGACAAAAAGGAACATATCAGTGGTCCAGACAAGAAGAGATGATAGTTTAATTCAAATAGTTGCATACTCCACTGAAAGACAACTTCCTCTTTGCATTGTTGTTGTTGTCAGGTGCCATTGAGTCGGAACCGACTCATAGTGACCCCATGCACAGCAGAACAAAACAATGTCTGATCCTGGGTCAACCCCACCACCGCTGCCACACTTGAGGCCATCAATGATGCCACCTGGCTGATCCATCTCGTTGGGGGTCTTCCTCTTTTTCTCTGACCCTCCATCTTACCCAGCATGACATCCTTCCCCAGCGACTATTCTCTCCTGACAGTATGTCCAAAGTGTGAGAGACAAAGCTTAGCCATCTTGGCCTCCAAGGAGCACTCTGGCTGCACTTCTTCCAAAACAGATCTATTGGTTCTTTTGGCAGTCCATGGCACTTTCAGTATTCTCCTCCAACACCACAACTCAAAGGCATCAATTCTTCTAGGGTCTTCCTTATTCACTGTCCAGCTTTCACATTCATATGAGGTTATTGAAAATACCATGGCTTGGGTCAGGCACACCTTTTGCATAGTGGCCGTTAAAAAGAAACATGTACCTATGGTTTGCCACTCTTTGTTCTGGGTCATGTTCTGCTATAAATGAGACAGAGCAAAATTACACAGTGCTAGCATTAGACTGTGGTGTGTGAGGTCCCACTCAGATATTCCCTAACTTCAGAGGAAGTTATTTCTTTCTGCACCTCAGTTTTCTTGATTGTAAAATGCAGGCTATAAAATCTAATAAGACATACTTATAGGGCTCTCATAGGAAAGCACAGTGCCTGACAGTCCATAATGACAACTTATAAGCCCACATAGTTAATGAGCCCACTCATATAATACACAGCAGAGCACACTTATAAAAACAGCATGGAGTGGGGCTTGTGTGACTGGCAAAAAACAAAACAAAAAAAACCCCACATAGCATATGCATGATTTGTGTAAAAATATGGTATATACCCAAAAGAATTGAAAGCAGGGTCTCAAACAGATACTTCTACACCAATGTTCATCACAGCATAAAACGTGGAAACAATCCAAGCATCCATCAACAGATGAATGGATAAAACAAATGTTGTACATACACACAATGGAATGTCATTCAACCATAAATAGAAATGAAGTTCTCTGCATACTGTGACAAGAATGAATCTTGAAAACATTATGTTGAAGTAAAAAGGCAAAAAAAGAACAAATACTATGTGATTCTATTTATACAAAATATCTACAACAGGCAAATGCATAGAGATGGGAGTTTATGAGTGGTTACCAGGAGCTAGGAAAGGAAGGGAAAGGGATACTTGATTTCTGTCTGGGCTAAGGAAACTTTTTGGAATGGATGGTGATGATAGTGGTACAACACTAATAACTAAAGACACTGAATTGGGGACATTATGATAGTTAAAATGACAAATTTTGTTAAATACATTTTACCATGATAAAATTAAAATACGAAAAAGAAAAGTCTATATGGTATATAGTTAGATCTATGTGTGAAGAAAGGCTTCAAAGAGTTGGTGGGAAAATTCCATTATCTTTTAATCCCATTTTTCCATGAACTTTTTGAAGCCACCTCATGCATAGAGTTTCAAAAAGATGAATGGAGTTTTTCCACAAGCTTTATGTGGCCCTCATGTATATATATATACATTGTTGTTGTTGTTAGGTACCACCGAGTCGGTACTGACTCATAGCGACCCTATGCACAGCAGAACGAAACACTGCCCGATTCTGGGCCAACCACACTATTGTTGCCATGCTTGAGCCATTGATGCTGCTGCCACTTTGCCAATCCATCTTGCTGGAGGTCTTCCTCTTTTTCTCTGACCCTCCACATATATTTCTGAAAGTTTCACTTTGCAATTGAAAATGGATACAGGATTCTGTTTAACATACTACATCATTCCTTCTTCCCCTTGGATGGATTTGGAAGCCACAGTATTGACTGACTCCCTAGTCTGAACTTTCCTTTGACAGGAGGTGTCTGAGAACAGTGCACAGGAAAGCTACTGGGCCACGCTAATTTGAGACCATGAAATAGCACCAGACCTGGTCACTGTGTTTGTTTCCCTTTGGCATCTCCCAGCCATTGCCTCCTCGTTGGGTGCTGGGCAAAGGCATCAGGTCACTAATGGAGGAATTACAACATCTCCTCGAAAGAAGGCATTTACCTAATTGCAAAGGAACACATCCTGGCTGCAGACAATAAATGGTGTGTGATGCTTCCATGAAGTGAGATGGATGGAGCTCTCCGTTGCTAACCAGTCTGTAACCAGGGTCATTAATCACACACAGTATACCCATTGCCAGTAATGGACTTCACCCGGAAAACTCCAACTCACAGTGCCAATGGGTTAAAAGGAAGACATTGCCTGTTATGGAAATATAGATTTACCTACTGGGATTAGCCCTGGATTCTTGCTATTCCTCAGCCCCTGAAAGGCCTTTTAAATTGACTTTCTTTCCTAACCCCTCAAAACTAGTGAAGGAGCTGAACTGGCAGCTTCGCCCAGGCCCTAAGACATGACCTGCACTGGATGAATCACTAAGAAGCTGTCAGTCCACAGCAATTTCTCTTTTCTTTTACTCTTAACAGATCAGAGAAGTACATCTCAAGGTCTGATGATCTGTTTTTCCCATACCCGCATCTCTGCAGCCAGATCTGGAAGGGAAAACAGTACAACATCATCAGCTCCCATTTACTTACTGTTTGCTCTGTGTCAGCCTAGATGGTTTACACCCATTTCATAACCACATTTAATCCTCACAGCAATTCTTAGAAGCATTTTGACTCTCCATTTAAATTTTTTTTTTTTTTTTTAGGAAAAGAAACTGAAGTTCAGAGAGGTTAGATGACTTCTCCAAGGTTGCACAGCTAAGGGAAGGGTTTGTGTCCAAGCAGATGTGTCAGACTGTGCATGCCTCAAAATGCCATGATTGTTCTCTTTTCTTTCTTCATTAGTATCTGAAGATCCCTCATGGCCACAACTAAAACCCTGTTCTCCTCTTGACCAACATTAGAAAAGCAGATAGTGTCTTGTGTGCCTGAGGTAATCATGAAAAGTAGACTTTCATTTTAAAAAGCAGTTAAGTTCCACTACGTTGATAATCGCCACCAGGTGCAGTAAATATTACCTAACTTAATCAATAGCCTCTAGCCCAGCACCTGCACCTTGATATGTTCAGGGTGAAGAGGATTCGACATGGTTGAGCCAATTTCCTTTTCATGGGAGAAACACACCGTTAGGTAATTTGTAATAAATTCCTCCACTGTGCTGGGTTTCTGCAGAGACACTGTTTACTTAATTTGATTAAGAAGGAAGAAGCCATCTGACATACCCTTTTGGTGGGCCATATGTTCTTATAAGCCCTGAGTGGTACTGAACCAGAGGTTGTAGAAGAGCATTTCCAGGTCATTCCAAGCCTGTAATAAAAGATCTGAGGCAAGTGGACTGATTTCTTTTATGCTAGAAGGTCATTTGCAACAGAAGGTTTTACTACTGTCACTGTTGCTATTACTTTTGGGTTGAATGAGGCCATAGGAAAGAACTAATTCTTGAGCCTGTCTTGCAAGGTTCTCTATGAGTTAGCTCCAACTTGTCATATCATTATGGTAATACTTGTTCATCTCAAGGCTATTGCCATTTGGGGCAGGATAATTATATGTTATAAAAGGCTGTACTATACACAATGGTAAATATAGTAGCATCCTTAGCTTCTACTCCAGTTGTCACGACCAAACAGTCTCCAAACATTGCCACAACACTTAGGAAGCAAAATCGTCAAAATTTGGGAACCATTGCATTAGAATATTAAGTTCCTCAAGGGTGTGAACTCTGTATTGTTTACTGTGTTGCTCCCAGAAGCTGGAACTATGCCTGGCTTTACAAAGCAGGCACTCAATAATAATTTGTCAATTAAAAGAATATAGCATTGAACTCAATCTCATATCCTTATGGCTCCTGTCATACAATGTACTCTTACATGTCAATGTCCAGCACTATTATTTCTTAACTCTGTAGTGATATTTCCACCTAAAAGATTTTTCTTTCTCCACCTTTATATGTGAAAAGACTGCCTTTTCTTCAAGATTTTGTTCAAACACTATCATAACTGAAGCTTTCTCTGATCACTAAGATGGAATCCATATCATCACCCTATGGCCTCCCTGTAATCTGCTGTCTTTGTTTCTTTTATGGCATCCAGGACATTCTCAGTCAGATATTATAGTCAAGTGGTTAAAAGATTAAAATGGATTGAAATTATGGTACTACTATTTATTAGCAGTGAAAATATGGGAAATGACGTACTCTCTCTTAGGCTATTCCCCCATCTATAAAATGAAGATGACAACAAAGCCCACATCAGAGGTTTCCTACAAGGATTAAATGAAAGGATGTGTGTGATAGGTATGACTAAGTCCCTGGCATGTAGACATGAGTAGACATTATTATTATCTCTATTAAATTAAAGTTCTCTGAAAATAGAGACCAGAGACCTTGGATAGCACAAATGGTTAAGCACTGAGTGACCAAAAATGTTGGTGGTTGGAGCCCACTGGAAGAGAGGCTTGGTTATCTAATTCTAAAGGAAACCACCACTGAAATCCCTACAAAGTCAAGTTCTTATTTGAAATACAAGGGGTTGTCAAGTGTCAGAATTAACTCTACAGAAACTGGTGGTGGTGGTGGTGGAAAAAAGACAGAAGTTCTTAATTATCTTCGTATACCATGTTTACAAACAGTAAACATGCTGAATAATTCTACTGCAGGCATCAGTGACGTTGCCTCTTCAAGCTGGGAACTTTTCTAGAACAAGAGAATCATGAACTCTTACTGGGTGAGCAAATAAGGAACCCAGAAATCCCTGAGTGTTGCAACTACTAGTCAGAAGAGTTATGGTTCAAACTCACCAGAGACATTCCAGAAGGCAAGCTTGGTGATCTGCTTCTGAATTTTGGTTTCTACCCTCCTAAGCTACTGGACCAATAAATAACACCATAAAAATGGAGACGAGATTAAAGTTGTCAAAGACTTCATTTTGCTTGGATCAACCATCAACACTCCTCGAAGTAGCTGTCAAGAAGTCCAACACATATTGCATTAGGTGAATTTGCTACACAAGATCTCTTTAAAGTGTTCAAGAGCAAAGATGTCTGTTTGACAACTAAGGTATGCCTGAATCAAGCCATGGTATTTTCAATAACTTCACATGCATGTGAAGGTTGAAAAATGAATAAGGAAGACCATAGAATTGATGCATTTGAGTATGGTGTTGGAGGAGAATATTAAAAGCAACATGGACTTCCAGAAGAACAAACAGATCTATGTTGGAAGAAGGACAGCCAGATGTTCCTTAGAAGCCAGATGATCATACTTCAGACATGTTATCAGTCCCTGGAGAAGGACATCATGCTTGGTAAAGTGTAAAGTGGAGGGTCAGCAAAAAAGAGGAAGAGCCCCAATGAGATGGATTGGCACAGTGACAGCAGCAATGGGCTGAAGCATAATAATTGTGAGGATGGCACAGGACTGGGCAGTGTTTTGTTCTGTTGTGCATAAGGTTGCTATGAGTTGGAACTGACTGGACAGCACATAACAACATCAATAACAACAAACTTTCTAAACTGAGAGAGAATAAATAGTTAAAGCCCTCTGTTTGTGTTATATCTGTTATAGCTGCACTAGATAGCTAACACAGGCACAGCGTACACTCCGTAAATAGACTAAATATGCAAATCATTTGGATGATGTTCTGAGTAACCTAGAAAGTCTGAAGTAAAGGAAAATAAAACTGGACTAGCAGACAAAACCATATCAGTTTGCCAACTGGGAAAACTTCATCTTCCCAAATCTGTCTTCCTATCTATATCATACTAATAAAGACAATAGAGCTGATTTGGAGGAAATAATATGTCAATTGTAAAGTATAATCCCATGATATCTAGAAAGTATTTAGTATAGCACCCACAATTAGTAAAGCAACAAATGAATGAAAATAGCATTTCAAGAAATCCTTGCAAAGCACTTATTAAAGACTAGCCATGAGGCTTCCATAGTCAATGAGACACACAAGGGTACCCATACCATTGGGGATGACATTATCTGACCATCATCATCTCTTCCTCATCATTATCACTGACAGAGAGATTGGAGAAATAAGGGTCTAGATTCTAGATCTGGTATCTAACAAGAGAAATGGCATTTGGGTGAAGTATGTATGTTTGTGTGTGTGACAGTCTGAGCTTTAAATGCCCTACTTAATTTTTTGAAAAAAGTCTTATTGTACTTTTTTACTTTTGGTGTGTTGTCAATATTTCATTTTTAGATGCCACTGGAACTATCTCTAAAACTGATTTCTTCTTCAGGCATCCTAGATTTCTGTGGTGCTAAAAACCAAATATTCAGAGTTGGTTGGAATTTTGTAAAAAAAAATGAGGAAAGACTGAATGAGGGACCCCAGTGCTCTTCTGTGAGCAGAATATATTAGGATGAGTCAAAAAGTATAGTTATAAAGTCATAGCAACATTAATTAAATAAAATAATCCAACTGTGAAGCTATTATTTGTTGACATATCCTCTGTCTAGGTCTATACACACCTGAAGATGGTGTTTCCTTCTCTCTAAGCTTTCTCTCCAAATCCCCTGATCCTTTATTAACAAAGGCAGTTTGGGAATCCTCGAGGGACTCATGTGTTCCTTTCCTGTTAAATGTTCCTTGACCTTGAGGAACAGAGGACCAAAAAGAAGTCAGAAGGGGCAAGGTCAGTGCTGTAGGGTGGATGGATAAGGTTCCCCAATGAAATTCTCATAGGACAGCCCTTGCTATCCTTGAAGAATGAATATGTGCCTTGTCGTGATAGAGAAAAAGAAACTTCCTTGGCACAACTTTCCTAGCCTTTTTCTCAGCAATCCAGTTTTCATTTTTCTTAAAATTTCTTCCTAATAAGGATCTGTGTTCTGTTTTCCACCCTAGAAAGTTGAACAGCATGACCCCTTTTGTTTTTGTTATAGTTAGGTGCCATCTAGTTGGTACTGACTCATAGTAACCCTATGCACAACAAAACAAAACACTACCCAGTCCTGGGCAAATCTCACAACTGCTATGCCTGAACCCATAGCTGAAGCCACTGTGTCAATCCATCTTGTTGGGGGTATTCCTCTTCTCCGACCATCCACTTTACCAAGCATGATATCCTTCTCCAGTGACTAGTCCCTCCTGTTCATATAGCCAAAGTATGAGAAATGGTTTGGCCATCCTACATTTTGTCCAGAACACGTTAAAGAGCTCTTGTGCAGCAGATTTGCCTAATGCAAACTGATTTCTTGACTGCTGCATCCATGAGTATTGATAGTTGACCTGAGCAAAATGAAGTCTTCAACATCTTCAATCTTTTCTCCATTGATAAAAATGTTGTTTATTGATCCAGTGGTGAGGATTTTTGTTTTCTTTACGTTGAGATGCAATCCATACCGAAGGCTGTGCTCTTTGATATTCATCAGTAATTATTTTAATTTCTCTTCACTTCCAGCAAGCAAGGTTGTATCATCTGCATATTGCAGGTTGTTAATTAGTCTTCCTCCAATTCTGATTCACATTTTTCTTCCTATAATCCAGCGTCTCAGATTATTTGCTCAACATACAGATTGAATAAATATGGTGAAAGAACACAATCCCGGCACACACCTTTCCTAATTTTAAACCATTCAGTGTTCCCTGGTTCTGTCTGAAAACTGCCTCTTGGTCTATGTACAGATTCCTCATGAGCAAAATTAAGTGTTCTGGAATACTCGTTCTTCCAAATGTTGTCCATAACTTGTCATGATCCTTTGCATAATCAATAAAGCAGAGGTAAACACCTTTTTGGTACTCTCCGCTTTCAGCCAGGATTCATCTGATGTACGCAATTATATCCCTCATTCCACATCCTTTTCTGAATCCAGCTTGAACCTCTGGAAGTTTTCTGTCAATGTACGGTTGCAGCCATTTTTGGATAACCTTTATTAAAACTTTGTTTGCATCAGATATCAATGATTTTGTCTGATGATTTCTGCATTCCATTTGGTCACCACTCTTTGGAATGGGCACAAATATGGAGCTCTTCCAATCAGTTTGCCAGGTAATT
>NW_006408544.1:25928268-25930006 GCF_000296735.1 Chrysochloris asiatica
TATCAATGATTTTGTCTGATGATTTCTGCATTCCATTTGGTCACCACTCTTTGGAATGGGCACAAATATGGAGCTCTTCCAATCAGTTTGCCAGGTAATTGTCTTGCAAATTTCTTGGCATAGATGAGTGAATGTCTCCAGTGCTGCATCAGTTTATTGAAAGATTTCAATTTGTATCCATCAATTCCCAAATGCCTTCAATACATCTTGGACTTCTTCCTTCAGTATAATTGGCTCTTGATCATATGCCACCTCTTGAAAAGGTTGAGCATCGACCATTTCTTTTTGGTACAGTGACTCTATGTATTCCTTCCATCTTCTTTTGATGCTATCTGCATCATTCAATAATTTGTCCAGAGAATCCTTGAACAACACAAGCCAAGGTTTGAATTTTATTTTAGTTCCCTCAACTTGAGAAATGCTGAGTGTGCTCTTCCCTTTTGGTTTTCTAACTCTATGTCTTTGTATATTTTGTTATAATATTTGACTTTGTCTTCTTGAGCTGACATTTGAAATTTTCTGTTCAGCTCTTGTGCCTCCTCATTTCTTCCACTTGTTTTAGGATCTCTATGCTGGAGAGCAATTTTCAGAGTCTCCTCTGACAACAATTTTGGTCTTTTCCTTCTTTCTTGTTTTCTTAATAACTTTTTGCTTTCTTCCTGTATGATGTTCTTGATGTCATCCCATAACTCTTCTGTTCTTTGGTCATTAGTACCTATGTATCAAGTCTGTTTTTCAGATGATCTCTCTAAATTCATGACCATTTTGTAATACCCAAAAATAGTCACCATATCTCCCAAGTTGACCTGGAGGTTAACTAGCTTAGTAGACACCCTTAGCAGCCACAGTTTTGATTGGATTTTTTTTTTTTTTCACCTTTTAAAAAATGTTTTATTCTGAATTATGTGATAGTTTACATGGGAGAGCATTAGTTTTACATTCATCCAAAGATTCTCTGGGTCTTGCCACACTGCTGGCCAACAAGGTCTCCACTCGGTTTCACAGGAGTCTATTGAGTGTTGTAGAGCTTAGCTAACAGCTTCATTGCTGTTTTTCCCATACTTCCCCTTATTGGTGACAAATGTGGTCACCAATTAGAGTGTGTATTCCCATTGAGTCTTAGTCTTGGAAGGGGGTTTGCACTGATGGGACCCGACCACTTGCCTTGATGTCTCCTGGGTTTGCTTGTTCTTGTAGTAATCAGTGGATCTGCCTATATTGTTTTGTATTTTTCCGGTGGTGTTTCTTTCAAGAAGCATCTTCTGTTCTTCTAGACACTCCAGGCTGGCTTCCCATCCTCTCAAGTGGAAATTTCCCACCTCCGAAGATTCTGGATGCTCTTCAGGATTCCACCAATAGTCTTATGTAATGCAGAGGCTCCACAGGAAGCCTCCTACAAGCTTTTTACGGTGATATTTCTGGGTATTCCTTTGTCTCCCCTCCAGTGTCTATTTTACAATGGTATGCAAGGGAAACCAAGATTCAAAAGACATCCAAGCATCTTAACATTGTTGTTGAGTGCTGTTGAGTCGGTTCTGACCCATAGTGACCCTGAACAGGGTTTCCAAGGCTTTAAATCTTTACGGGAGCAGAAAGCCTCATCTTCCTCCTGTGGAGCAGCTGGCAGTTCGAACTGCTGCTCTTGCTGTTTGCAGCCCAATTTGTAACCACTACGCTACCAGAGCTCCTTATCTTACATTATTTCCACCCTTTTCCCCATTCCAACCATGCCTAAATC
>NW_006408544.1:25931711-25934740 GCF_000296735.1 Chrysochloris asiatica
TTGTTCAATTTTCCCTTTAATCATGAGATAATGTCCATCTTTATGTATTATGCTAGTTTTTGCCTTAAAATTTATTATATCAGAGATTAGTACTGCCACTCCTGTTTGCTTTTTATTGCAATTAGCTTGGTATATTTTTTTCCCATCCTTTGACTTTAAATCTGTTTTTGTGTCTGTGTGTGAGATGTGTCTCTTGTAGACAGCATTTTGAAGGATCTTGTTTTCTTATCCATCATTCTGCCACTCTCCATTTCTTAACAGGTTCATTTAATCCGTTTACATTCAATGTAATTATCGATAGGTATGGATTAATTGCTGCCATTTTGTTTTTGTTTTTTTGTGGTGTTGCTGCTTTCTTTATTCTGTGTGTCTTCCTTTGTTGAGTTCATGCTCTTTATGTTCTTCTTGTGAGTTTCCTTATAGGTTTAATGTTTCCATGTTCTTTTTGGATTTTCATTCTCTTGGTATATTGTGAAGTGTTAATTTTCTTTGAGGTTGTCTTATAGTCCATTAACTTTTCTCTCCATTTAGTGCAGTCTATTTTATCCTGTAATCTACCTGACTTCACCATCTGGATCTCTGTTCCTTTTTGTTTATCTTCTTTTACATTGTAATTGTTTTGATCATAGACTGACCTCCCAGTGTCTCTGCATTTGTTTTTATACTTTTGTTCTTTTCTTGACTCTTCCTTCTATCAATTTAATTCTGGGAAGTGCTGCCACGTATGTCAATCTCTGGTTGTTGTCTGTTCTTGTTGGTTCTCAGTCCACAGAACTCCCTTTAGACTGTTTTGTAGTGTAGGGTTGGCTTTGGCAAAATCCCTTAGCTTCTGTTTATCCTGGAATGTTTTGATTACACCTTCATATTTGATTCTTGGTTAGCAATTTTTTTCTTTCAGGGTTTTATATATGTCTCCCCACTGCCTACTTGCATGTATGGTTTCTGTTGAGAGATCCGGGCTTAATCTGACTTGCTTGCCTTTGTAGGTAAAACTTCTGCTTTCCCTCACTGTTTTCAGGAGTATCTCCTTATCTTTGATTTTGGAGATCTTGATTATGATATGTCTTGGTGATTTTCTTTTGAGGTCTATCCTTCCTGGGGTTCATTGAGCTTCTTGAATGTTTATGTTTTCACTTTTTAGGATGTTTGAGAAATTTTCTTCCAGAAGTTCTTCAACTGTTTCCTCTGTGGACTTGTGTAATTCTTATTGTTCTGGAATGCTGATAATTCTTAAGTTATTCCTCTTCATGTTGTCCAACATGAATCTTTAGATCTTCTTCAGATTTTTTTATCCTTTCTTCTGTTTACTCTTCTACTGAGAGATTTGTGTTCCAGATCACTGATTCTGCCTTCCATCTCTTCTATTCTACTCTTTTGCCCTTTTAGTATATTGTCTATTTCTGATATTCTATCATTGACCATTTTGCCCACTTTCTGTAGGTTTTGAATTTTTTCCCATGTTGTATCTATCTTATTTGATTGTTTCTGTAGCGCTTTCTTGACTTCTTCCTTATTTTTCTCAACTCTATTGTAAAGTGTTTTGAAACATTTTATGATCATTTTTCTGAATTCCTTATCAGGCATTTCCAAGGCCTTCCCTCTATCCAGAATGGAGTCCAGGTCTAAATTTAGGTCATTTGTCTCAGACATTTTATCTTGTTTCTGGACATGTGCTGATATGGTCATCTGGTTTTGCTTTGTGGACATGTTTAGTATTTATCTGTGGCCTTAATACTTAATTGAGTATGTGTTTTGATATTTTTTATGCTTTCTGATTGCTTCCAGGTAGATGTGATCAGGATGTGGTCTTTCCTTTTCACTTTTCTTATTGCTTAACTCAGAGTAACTTTCACAGGTGTTGTCTTCCTCTCTGGTATATGGCAGTTGGTATTGGCTCTTGCCTGGGTTTTGGTATTTTATAGAGTGTAACTGTACCTTGACTATATGGCAGCAGATGCTGTCTCTTCTTGGGTAATATATAGAGACAAAGAGTCTTCCAAAGGTATTAGGGGAACATGAAACAGTAAAACAGCACCAGCAAATAAAAAGAAGAAAACAAAAAGCAAAAACAACAATGAAAACAAAACTAGACTGAATACTGCAGTATATAACCATAGAAAAGGGAGAGGAGGGAGAGAGGTAAAAAACAGAAAAATTCTGTAGCCTAATATAAGTATGACTTAAATGTCCTTTCTTCAGCTTCCTCCTTTCAAAGCTGCCTAGAGATTTCAAGATGCCACTGTTGGTTGTTATGCTATACCTCAGGCTTTAATTTAATTTTTGGCCTGTTTTGTATTTAAACTGTCTTTCCCTCTCTACAGCCCTGTCCTGCCCTTTCCCATTTAAAAAAACAAAACAAAACAAAGTATTCATGGTCTGCTCTTAGGCTGAGTATCTGTGTGCATGTGTGGCAGAAGAACCCACCAGTGGTGAGGGTGGGGAGTGTCCACTCGCTCAGGCTCCCCCTGTAGTCACCAGAATGTAGGTGCACAAACGGTGGGGAGCCAATGACCAGACAGATACAAAACCAAAAGAAAATCAGAACAAAGCAAAACTGACAAAGTGTATTGTCCACTTTTGCACTAAGGTTCCCACATTGTTTTTCCGTGGTGTTTCTGCTCCCCCACTTGGTTTTGCCATTTGGTCTCACACAAGATGTTGTCTCCGGGCCTCCGAGCCCAGCAGATTCAAGTAGTTTCAAGTTCCACTAGCTATAAGCCTTCAAACTTTTAAGATATTCCTAGCTATGTGGTTCCAAGTTTTGGATCTCTGCCCTGGATCTACTTTGTCTGGTATTCTGTGGTATGGCTGACAAAGAACTTCACTGTACCTCCGCCCTAGCCGCCATCAAGCCCTGCCTCCCTCTATTATTTTGATGGCAGAAAATGAGCCTAAGACAAATGTCTTACTGAGAGAACTGTTCTCCGGTCATCCACTGATCACAAAGATATGTTTAGAGCTGTTATATTTAGAATAAACCCACACATGTATGAACTGGAACTCTAGTAGCTGTACTTTTTATATACATT
>NW_006408544.1:25934840-25963785 GCF_000296735.1 Chrysochloris asiatica
AAATTATTGCTGTCTATTTTACTTTCTTACTATCTACCATCATTGACCCATATCTATAACCCTACAATTATAGGGGCAAGTTACTTAATAGAGTTACCCAAGAAGTCCTGGTGTGGTGCTATAGGATAAGCACTGGACTGCTAGTCACAAGTTCAATGGTTTAAACCTACCAGGTGGTCCTTGGAAACCCATATAGAATTGCTATGACTTAGAACCAACTCCACATTTATCAACACAAAAAAACCTAATAAGCAAGGTAACCATAGGCTAACTTCTGCTTATGTACTAATTCTAATGAACAATTTAATATGGGTGTCAACACAAGCTGGTGAAACTGTTCACTGCAGATTAGTACATAAGCACAAGCAAGCCTGTGCTTATGTTGGTTACTAGGTACTCCATCCCTGTGTTAAACTGTCAATTTGAAAAGTGACTCTGATTTTGTAGGAATGTGCTGTGGAGTTGTAAGAGAGACAGATGGTATCCATATCTAAAAGCAGAAATATTCATGTGGTGAGAAAATGTGAAAATGTTCACTACAGATTAGTAAGTAAACTTAGAATTGCTTATTTGTTAATCTGACACTGCCCAAGTCATCTTTTATACCAAAGCTGAGGCAATCTGTTCTTTAGTGCTCCCATGAACCATGCCTCCTATATTCACACCTTACTTTATCACTTATTTGAATGTGCCCCAGCCTGTGACTCACTTTAATCAACAGACTGTTCTTGGAGTAACATTGTGCCTGTTCTGAGTGTAACACATTAAAAGGCCAGGTAAAAATATATTGTTTCATTTAGTGCTCACTGTCACCCTCTGAAATAGATAGAGTTATATCCGAGAGCTGACAATAGCTTCCTAGGTATCAGATACTATTTTAAACATTTTAAATAAATTTATTTCATTCAACATGAACTCTATGAAGCAGATTACTATTATTGTATACCCATTTTATGGATGGGTAAAATGAAGCACAAAAGAGTTAAATTTCTTTCCCAATATCACACAGCTAGTAAGTTGAGAGTTGGTTTATTGATGGTGTGGCACTTCAGGAGAATAAACTGGATTGCAAAACGGGTTAGACCACAAGGTGGGCAGTTCAAACTCAACAGCTGTTCTTCAGAAACCCTTTACAGGGTCGCTATGAGTTGGAAATGACTTGAAAGCACTTAATCTAAACAAGAATTTGATTTTAGAACCTACATATCACTCGCTACATTGAACTAAAGGAGCTCTGGTAGCATAGTGGTTATGAATCGGGCTGCAAGCCACAAGTTCAGCAGTTTGAAACTACCAGTGGTTCTGTGGGAGAAAGATGAGGCAGTCTGCTCCCGTAAAGATTTACAGCCTCGGAAATCCTGTGTAGGGTCGCTATGAGTCGGAACCGACTCCACAGCACACAACAACAACAACAACATTGAACTTAAGAGGAGTAAAGTGATTTCCCCAATGTCACACAGAGACCATGGAAAGCCTGGGGTTCTAATCAGTTTCATCTAAAAGCATGTTTTGTTCCGGCTCAGTCAGCCACTTTACCTAAACCCAAAGACACCTTTCATAAAAAATAAAAATTTACAGCTCCAAGTCTGTGATTATTTTATCGGAATGTCATAGACTCTTCTCTGGCTTTTTTATTCTATGACATTCAATGTGAAATATTTTCCATATTCAAAATCAAATCTATGCATATATGTGTATGTGTTTGCATGTGCATATGTGTGTATATATGGGGAGTCCTGGTGTGGTACTGTGGAATAAAACACTGGACCACAAGGTTGGTTACACAGGGTCGGCAGTTCAAACTCACCAGCAGCTCCTTTGAAATCCTATACAGGGTCTCTATGAGTTGGAACTGACTCAACAGCACTTAACAACAACTACATATATATATATATATATGTGTGTGTGTGTGTGTGTGTGTGTGTATGTATATGTATAAAGCAGTCCTCATATGGCGCTGTAGGATAAACACTGGACTGCTAACTGCAAGGTTGCCTGTTGAAACCCAACAGCTACTTCTTGGAAACCCTATGCAGGGTCGCTAAGCGTTGGAACTGACTTGACGGCACTTAACAACAACATATGTATAAACCTATATATAGACCACTCTTAGATCCTTTCCTTCTTCCATACCCATGATGTGAGTTCATTTATTATAAATATTGACGTGTCATGGTTACTGTGCGTTCATTCACCCATTCACTGGGATTTTATCAAATGCCTTAAGTGTTACTGGAATTAGGCACTTTGGCTACAATGATAAGCATACAATGAGCAAACCCAGCTCTCAGTCAGTGTGAGACCTAGTCAGGGGCTCTACTGGTTAGAAGGTATGTGACCTGGGGTCGGTATTGTAAACTCTATAAGCTTTAGCTTCCTCATCAGTAAAATAGAGTTAAAGGCTTCTATGCCTTTGTCTATATCATAAGATGTTTCTGATGAAAAAAAAAAAAAAAGAAATAAAACAATTGAACTGTTAACAGAATGCCAGGTACAGATGGCAATAGATGCTTTAAAAGTTGTTAACATTATTATTAATGGTTACTAACAACAACAGTAATAATACAAAGGGGCTTCAAAAGGTTCGTAGAAAATTGAATTTAAATGATAATGAATTTTTTCCATGAATTTTTTAAATCCCCAGTTGAAGAAGCCTATTCTATACCAGGCACTGTACTTGGTTCTAGAAATGCAGCAAGTCATAAGGTCTGTCCTTCACTTTCATCAGGAGAACAAGTCTGGAAAGAGACAGCTAAGACTTGGGGCTGTTGACACTCTAGTAGAGTGTTGTGCTCAGTGCTATTGGAGCTCAGTGGAAGCACAAATGAATTCCATGGTGACAGGTGCGAATAAGGACATGGTTGGGGGAGGTACCCAGAGGGATTTTGAATCTGGCCTCCAGGATGTAAAGAGTTTGGGTAACAGGAAATGTGGAAAGGGACATGTGAAAGGAACCATGCAACAGAGATCAAAGGCTGAACAAATTGCGGTAATAATCTATACTTAGCCTTAATCTATACTTAGATGGTTGTCCATGCAGAAACATATTCTGGAAAATTGGATATGAAGTGTGCAATTGAAGAACAGGAAGTAAGAACTGTGGGGGATAAGCCTGGAAAGATACTTGAGGTCAGATCCTGCAGGGTATCAAATGTTAGGCTATGGATTATACTTCCTCATATACCCACTCCTCACTTATCAACATGGTGAGATTCTAAAGGCCAGGTCATTGAGTATTATAAGGAAATGGGGCTGCCCACAGCAGACCACATACTGGAGATGACTATATCATTACATAGGTTACAATACATCATTATCTAACTACCTAACCCTTGAGAATCATGGCCTGGCCAAGTTGACACATCACCTTAATCAGCATAGTCAACACTACTCTTATTTTGTATCTTGGTGTTCATTCTAGCCAGACATATGTCATTAATAAGCAATATAGTCAGATTATAGGTTTTTTTTTTACTATGATTGCAAATGTGAACTAGGAGTCCTGGTGTGGGCTGTAAGGGTAAGCCTTGGACTGCTAACCACTAGGTCAGCAGTTCAAACCCACTAGCTGCTCCTCAGAAACCCTATACAGGATTGCTATGTGTCAGAACCCACTTGATGGTGCCTAACAACAATAACAAATGTAAAATATCAAATAATGACATACTTGGTAAGTGAAGAGTTCACCTATAGGCTGACAGAAGGAATTGATGGAAAACCATGCTAATACTGAAAAACATCTTAGCTAACTACAGATAGACAGATATAGCTATAGCTTACATATACATAGCTATAAAACTGTGTCTATCTACTTATGTATCTTCTGTTTTTTTGGTTTGGGTTTTGTTTTGTTTTCAGAACAGGTTTGGCTTGCTTTTTGTTCACCATTGTAGCCACAATATCCAGCACAGTAACACTAAAGCCATTTGACAAAATCCATTTAGATGGATGAACAAATCTGCTACAATAACAACATTCCAATATTGGTTGAATGAACACATAAACTTACATCTTAAGGCTAGAGGAAGGAGGCCATATGGAATGGCTTCACAAAGCCCATTGCTTTTGAGTCTATCCTAACTCGCGATGAATCACAAATATCAGAGAAGAACTACATTCCATAGGATTTTCAGTGGCTGTAAGATTATAAAAGGAGATCAGCAGGGTTTTCTTCTTAGGCGCTGCTGGATGAATTCAAATTGCCAATCTTTTGGCAATTAGTTGAATAGGTAGCATTTAACCTTAAATTGTGTTTTTGTTGTTGTTAAGTGCCGTCGAGTCGGTTCTGACCCATAGCGCCCCTGAACAGGGATTCTGAGACTGTAAATCTTTATGGGAGCAGAAAGCCTCATCTTTCTCTCGTGGAGCAGCTGGTAGTTTTGAACTGCTGACCTTGCGGTTCTCAGCCCGATTCGTAACCACTACACTATAGCAGGGTCTATTTTAGCCATGCAAAAATGGGTTCTATCTGATGCTTAGACCATATGGAGATAGGACAATGTCACTGCCCTGTATAGGTATAATGGTGAAAAGTATGAATTCTAGAGTCAGGTTTAAGTCCTAACTCTGTCTTTAAATAGCTGGGGACCTTAAGGCATGCTCCTTATATCTTCGTTTCTTCATCTGTAAAATGAGGACTATAAGAGGCCTTACTTATAGGATTATTATGAAGATGTAAAGCGCTTAGCACAGAGTCTGGCACATAACAGGCTCTGCATAAATGCTTGCTATTGCTGCAATCAGTTGACAGAAAACTCTGGAATATAATCACACAGAAATTAGATCTTTCTTCATAAATGACATCTGAACAGGTTGAAGTGACTCTTTTTGGTGAAGAAGAAGACCAGAGAGCTTGGGAGTCACTTCTAAAGAGAAGACTGAATGAGTAAAGGGGAAAGACAGAAAACCAGAACATGCAGAATTCCAGGATTCAGAAGGAACTGTTGCAAGATATTAATGAGCAGAGAGAACTGGAGTAACCGTGTCAAAGTTTTCTGAGAGAGACTGAGAGCAATGCCTGGGGAACGCCAAAAAGAGAGCTGATGAAGGAGGCATGACAGTTCCGTGCAGACCTGAACCAAGTGCAATGCAGAATAAGTAGCAAGGCCAGAGGAAAGCAGTGTGTCTTATTAGGTTCCTTAGTGAGGCTTTAAATCAGCAGTGGCTTCCTGACAGGGTGAGGCAAGGTTCCAACCATCACAGGTTACCCAGAAGCCACCAGAGAAAAATGGGGAAGGAGAGCCTTGAAGAATGAACATGGTCCCTGATGTGATGCGGTTACCATAGAGACCACTCTCAGTGGTAGGCAGGAAGGGCAGTGCCTGTCCTCATATCAGTTAACAAGCTATTAGACCAAACATGAAGATGCCAGCAGGTGAGTAGAATGAAGCCGCTACATCACAGCTGTCTGTTTGCTAAGATCAAACATAGCAAGAAACAGCCGTTAATCAACCAGGCCACTGCGGCCACTGAGTCAAGTTCAGGGGAGCATGACTAACCTATGAGTCAAAGCCCAGAACCACATCCCAGAGAGAGGCTCTGAAGAATGATGCTCATGTTTTCCCTGACTGGTTTGAGGACTCAAACAAGATGAAAACAAAACAAAGCTTCACCATCAACAAGCATAAAGACAATAACTAGGAATGCAGAAAATATTAACCGAGTAGAGTGGAGAACAGCAATAATAAAGGAAGATTTCACATATGTTGCTCAACATGCAGTCGAACCTAAAGCTATAACTTGACTTTGTAGCAAGCAGGAGGCCCTAAAGATGCAGAAATATCCACTGGTTCTTTCAGGATAGGAGAACCAGAATTTGAAACAGGTCTTTCTTAGAGTAAAGTTCAGGTGCTTTAGCTGCCTTTCCAGAAAGCATCCAAGGTAGGTGAACTTTTTGCAGGCTCTTATTGTTGGCTACTGTCAGCTCCTGACTCACAGATATCCCATGAGCAATGGAACTAAATGCTACTTGGTCCTCCTCCAGCCTCATGAAGGGTTGCAAACTGGACCTTTGCCATCCACAGGATTTTCACTAGTTGATTTTTATAAGTAGATCGCCAGGCCTTTCTTCTGCATCCATCTTAACCTAAAAGCTCCACTGAAACTTGATTAACATCCTAGCAACATGCAAGCCTCCACTGGCAGATGAGTGTTCACTGCACATGAGATAAAATGGATGGGGAACAAACCTAGGTCCCATGCATGGAAGGCAAGAATTCTAATATAAAATCACCAATGCCTCAAGCTCGTGCACAGAAAACAATCTATTCAGATGAGCCATTCATTGTGGATGAGACCTGTCTTCAGCTGGGTAAAAGTATGGCTAATTGCATAGGTTAATACCCCAGGTCCTTTGTCTCACAGTCTTTCACATCTACGCAATATTTAAGACATCACACTTTATACATGCTCTTTTCTCAGCTTCTAATGCCCTACACCTCCTTTGAGTTTGTTGTTATTGTTGTTAAGTGCCAGCCAGTCAATCCCTACTCAGACCCTGTATAGGATTTCCAAGGAGCAATTGGTGCATTTGAGCCACTGACTTTGTGGTTCAAACTGACCTTTTGTCCTGTGCTTATCTTCCAGTGCCACACCAGAATACAGGCAGGTTTTACTTAGACTTAAAGCTCAGCTTGAGGATCTCTTCATTTATTCATTCATTTATATACTTATTCAACACAAACTAAATATTTACTAAGTTCATGATATACCTCTGGGGAGTTCTTCCGTGTTTATAGATACCCTATGTATAAACACTTATCTTTAACAAAACATCTCACCCTAGGCCAGGATTGTTTATTGATGTGTCTGTCTAGCTCATTAGATTTTAGATTCCTTGAGGGCAGATGTGTCTTGCTCACCGTCAAGCATAGTTTCTAGAATTGAACACATACCAGGTGCTCAATAAACATTTATTAAAGAATGAATGAAAGAATAAATGAAGGAATCACATTTCTAATTCTATTCAGGTTGCAGTACTCTGTAAGGAATTCTCTAAACCATCAAGTTGGCCTGGGATGAAATGTACTTGTGCGCATTACCTAATAAAAAGAGCTCTGGGTCAATTGAAAAATTTAAAGTCAATATGAAATTGATCCTCATCAGCACTTTCTCCTCCAAACATATAGACAAAAGGACAATTCTGAAACATATGTATTAGTGTTGCATTTTCTGCTTCACAGATTCAGTGATCGTTGTCACCTCTAAGTCCAGCCCTCATTAATTTATGGGGTATCCAGGCTAATCAGCAACAGGCTTCTTGGCTGCATAAATCAGAGGCAGCCTAGAATTTGGGGAAGACTCTAAACTGCAAACAGAGTAATTTCCTCCCAAGCTCTTTTCTCTTAGAAGCCACTGGGCATTATTTGAATTAAGCTGAGGACCTTTAGGCTGAATGTTCAAGGACACTTCAAGATCATCAGCCAATCTGTTCTCTTCAATTGTGCAGAGAAAGATGTTGTCAACAACCAAAATAACGCATCCAGATCGCCACTTTTCAGGAACTTCCATTCTATCTTCGCTCAGTTTAGCAGCCTTATAAATAAAGATGTGCCCAGGAGGGAGAAAAAAGGAAGCAGCAGAGGAGAAAAACAAACTCTTCTTGCTGGAAGAAACATGATGTAATAAAAGAGCCAGATGTACACACGTCTGATAATGCTTGTGCACAATATCTGGCATCCACACGTGTTCATGACTTGAGGCCACTGTTGCAATGATCTGTTGAGATGGGCTTCAGATGGAGGCAAGGGAATGATTTCAGGGCCCTTACTTAAACAACAGGGATTTGAAGTGGCAGCTTCTCCAGCTAACTTTTTTCTCTGATTTTGAAGATGTTAACAGTGTTACAGTCTGAGAGCTTCCTTACTCAGATTCTACTGTTGATAAACTATAACCCTTGTGTTAAATAATTTTTGACTCACTTACAGTATTTAATTTAGGTTGTTTCACCTTTCTTCTAGCTCAGAGGTGGGGAACTTTTTTTCTATCAAAATTTATAATATCATTCATGGGTCATACAAAATGATCAACTTAAAAATTAGCTTGCTCTGGTAGCGTAGTGGTTACGAATCGGGCTGCGAACCTTAAGGTCAGTGGTTCGAAACTACCAGCCGCTCCGCGGGAGAAAGATGAGGCTTTCTACTCCCGTAAGGATTTACACCCTCGGAAACCCTGTACAGGGTCGCTATGGGTCGGCTCCGACTCGAAGGCACTTAACAACAACAACAACATATTTAGCCAACCATTTAATTAACTCATCCCATTGAGTTGGTTAAGACTCATTTTGACTCTGTGCACAACAGAAGGAAACACCACCGGTCCTGCACCAACCTCACAATTGTTGCTACATTTGAGCCCATGCTGCTGCCACTGTGTCAGTCCATGTTGTTGAGGGTCTTCATCTTTTTTGCTGACCCTCCACTTCACCTAGCATCATGTCCTTCTTCAGGGACTGGTCCATCCTGATAATAGTCCCAAAGTAAGAGAAACAAAGTCTTACCATCCTGGCTTCTAAGGAGTAATCTTCCAACACAGATTTGTTTGTCCTCCTAGCAGGTCATAATTCAAAAAATATTCTCCAACACCATAATTCAAATGCATCAATTCTTCTATGGTCTTCCTTATTCATAGTCCAACTTTCACATGCTTATGAGACTACCGAAAATACCATCACTTAGATCAGGCTCAGCTTAGTTCTAAAATTGACATCTTTGCTCTTGAACACTTTAAAGAGCTTTCTGTAGCAGATTTGCATAATACAATACATCATTTGTTTTCTTGACTCCCGTTTCTATGAATATTGATAGTGGATCCAAGTAAAATGAAGTATTTGACAATTTCAATCTTTTCTTCATTTATCAGGATGTTATTTATTGGTTTAGAGAATTTTTGCTTTCTTTATATTGAGGTGAAACCTATATTGAAGATTGTATTCCCTGATCATCACCAGTATTTTAAGTCCTCTTCATTTTCAGCAAGCAAGGTTGTATCGTCTACATTTCAAAGGTTGTTAGAGACTTCCTCCAATCCTGATGCCATATTCCTTTCATATAATCTAGCTTCTTGAATTATTTGCTCAGCATACAGACTGAATAACTATGGTGAAAGAATACAACCCTGACACACACCTTTACTGGTTTTAAACCATTCAGTATCTCCTTGTTCTGTTCTAACAACTGCCTCTTCTTGGTCTATATGCAGGTTCCTCATGAGCACAATGAAGTGTTCTGGAATACACATTCTTTGCAATGTTGTCCATAGCTTGTCATGATAAACACATATGAAAGCTTTTGTATAGTCAATAAAGCACAGATAAACATCTTTCTGGTCCTCTTTATTTTCAACCAAGATCCATCTGACATGAGTAATGATATCTGTGTCCTCATTTGAATCTGGCTTGAAGCTTTGAAAATTCCCTATTAATGTACAGTTGCAGCCATTTTTTAATTACCTTTAACAAAATTTTACTTGAATGTGAGAGAAATGATATTGTCCAATGATGTCTGCATTCCGATGGGTCATTTCTCTTTGGAATGGGCATAAATATGGATCTCTCCCAATCAGTTGGTCAGATAGCTGTCTTCCAAATTTCTTGGCATAGGTACGTGAGTGCCTCCACTGCTGCATCAGTTCGTTGAAATATTTCAGTTTGTATTCCATCGGAGCCTTGTTCTTTGCAAATGTCTTCAGTGCACTTTGAACTTCCTCCTTCAGTACCATTGGCTCTTGATTATAAACTGCCTCTTTAAATGGTTGAACATCAGCCATCATTTTGTTTTGGGGGGTGGGTACAGTGATTCTGTGTATCCCTTCCATTTTCTTTTGATGCTTCCTGCATCATTCACTATTTGATCCATATAATCCTTCAATATTGCAAGCTGAGGTTTCAATTTTTTCCTTCAGTTCTTTCAACTCGAAAAATGCTTGAGTATCTTCTTCCCTTTTGGTTTTCTAACTCTAGGTTTTTGCACATTTCAATATAATACTTGACTTTTTATTCTTGAATTGACCTTTGAAATTTTCTGTTTAGCTTTTATCTCCTCAATTCTCCCATTTGCTTTAGCATCTCTACACTGGAGAGCAAGTTTCAGAGTCTCTTATTCATCCATTTTGGTCTTCTTCTTTTTCTTGTCTTCTTAATGATCTTTTGCTTTCTTCCTGTATGATGTTCTTGATGTCCTTCCACAACTCTTCTGGTCTTCAGTCACTAGTGCCTAATGCATTAAATCTGTTCTTCAGATGACCTCTAAAATCAGGTAAGATATGTTCAAGGTTAAATTTTGGCTCTTATGGACTTGTTTTTATTTTCTTCAGCTTCAGTCTGAATTTGCATACGATCAATCGATGGTCTATTCCACAGTCTGCCCCTGGCCTTGTTTTAGCTGATAATATGGAGTTTTTCCACCAGCTGTTCTATAGATGTAGTCAATTTGATTTTGGTGTATTACATTTGGAGGTGTTATTGTTGTTAAGTGTCATCTAGCTAGTTCTGACTCAGTGACCATGTATATAGTCCTCTATTATGTTGTTGGAAAACAGGTATTTTCATTGAGTAAGTCATTGGTTTCAGAAAATTTTATCATGTGATCTCCAGAATAATTTCTATCATTAAGGCCATATTTTATAATTACTCATCCTTCTTTGTTTCAAATCTTTTTATTCCAAACACCAGTAATTATCAGCACATCTTGATTGCATATTTGATCAATTTCAGACCAAGTTGATATCATTTTTCAATTTCATCATCACAGGGTTTAGTGGTTGGTGCATACATCTGAATAGTAGTTGTATTAACTGGTCTCCTTGCATACATGTGGATATTATCCTATCCCAGACAGCATTATGCTTCAAGATAGATCTTGAAAGTTTTTGTTGTTGATGAAGGCAAGGCCATTCCTCTACAATTTGTCATTTCCAGCACAGTAAAGCATACGATTGTCAGATTCAAAAAGGCTAATATCAGTCTATTTCAGCTCACTAATGCCTAGGATATCAGTGTTTATTAGTTCCATTTCATTTTTGACAGTTCCAGTATTCCTAGATTAATACTTTGTACATTCCATGTTTGAATTATCAATGAATGTTTACAGCTGTTTATCCTCATTTTGAGCTCTTTCCCATTGGTAAATGAAAGTCCCGACAGCTTTACTCCATTCCCATCATCATGATCGACTCTACTTTGAATTCTTCCCTAGATGTATTTAAGTGCCTTCTAATCTGAAAGGCTCAGCTTCTCGCCCTGTATCTGACAATGTTGTTGTTGTTCTTATGTACTGTTGAGTGGCTTCCAACTCATAGCCCCCCTGTAGTGGTTACGAATTGGGCTGCAAACTGCAAGGTCAGCAGTTCGAAACCACCAGCTGTTCCTCAGAAGAAAGATGAGGCTTTCTGCTCCTGGAAAGATTTACAGCCTCAGAAACCCTGTACAGGGTGGCTATCAGTCGGACCTAACTCCACGGCACATAACAACAACATAGAGTTTCTGAGGAGCAGCTGGTGAGTTTGATCTTGTGTTTCAAACTGACCTTGGGATCCAATGCTTATCCTAAAATGACATTTCCAGAATATCTGACACTATTCTACTATCCTTCATGTTTCAATATTCCATATTCAGGTACTATCTGACAGTGTTCCACTGCTATTCAAAGGTTTTCAGTTACGAATCGGGCTGTGAACCTTAAGGTCAGCGGTTCGAAACTACCAGCTGCTCCGCGGGAGAAAGATGAGGCTTTCTACTCCCGTAAGGATTTACACCCTCAGAAACCCTGTACAGGGTCGCTATGGGTCGGAACCGACTCGACGGCACTTAACAACAACAACAACAACAACTATTCAGAAGTAGTCTGTCTCTTTCTAGTCTTTGTCTGGAAGTTCAATTCAAACCTATCCACCATGTGTGACCCTGCTGGTATTCAAAATACTGATGACATAGCTTCCAGGAACATGCAAGTTACCACAGCACGACAAACTGACAGATGGGTGGTGGTAAATCATGAGCTACCTATGCTGTTGTTAAGTGCTGTAGAGTTGGTTCTGACTGACAGTGACCCAGTATAGGGTTTCCAAGGAGCAGCTGGTGAATTTGAACTGTTAACCTTAGGTGTAATTCGAATTAATTAAATTCCCACCAATCAAAGTCCATTGCTACGCTGGAAAATTAGTTTTATACTACAAGGTACTCTTCAGAGTGGTAGTGATAGTTGAGGGCAAATTTTTTAGACAAATTTTCATTTGTTTGATAAGGAGATGTGTTTGTAGTTGTTGTCCTGTGCACACAGCTAAGCAACATTTCCCAGACTTGTAGTTAAATTGGTGCATGTGACTAAATTTATGCCAATAGTACATGGTTGAAAGGAATGTACACTAATTCTACAATTGGCCCATAAAATCTCCTATGAGTAATCCTCTTATCTCTTCCTCATTTTCAAGATGTTGCAGATCACAGCACATAAAAGAGACAGAAAAAGTCTGGGTTGCTGAATGATTGCATTATCACAATAATACAATTTTATTGTGTGAAGTTTTAAGATGAGTAGCATTGCTAGCAAAAAACATTAGTATGATCTATCCCAACTCATACAGGAAGTACCTGATTTATTTAATGGTCCCCAAACCAAAGCCTCCTCTGGGTCTTTATGTACCCAGCCATGAATCTGTCTTTGCCCATCACCAATTTTCATGGGGGTATGTGGTGATGCCGACAGCCTCAGCTATAGACTGATGTGAATATGGGCTCATGTGTTTTTACAGAATGAATTACACCATACAAGAATCGTGTGATTCCAATTGGACTCAGCTGGCTTCTGCTCTTAATTGCATTTGAGAACTTCACCCTCTGACCAATCCCATTTCAACAATACCACCTCCCTCCCTCACCCCCCCAAAAAAAAGATGGATGCTGGGAGCAGTCCTTCTGAACAGAGATTATTTTGCAAAAGAATGTGGTATTTCCCAGTGTAGTCATTCCTTCTCTCCTACTGACGCTAATTACAGTTTTCTAAATGTAAACTGGGGAAACATCTCGCCCACCCAAAAGTACTCCAGAAATGGGTCGGTTGTCTTCAGAGTAACCTTGGAGGAGAATGCTGCTCCTCCACATAAGTCTTTTATTAAATTATTATTTTTTTCTTCCAGTACATTTGGTAAAAACAAAGACGTTTGCTTATGAAACAGGTGGATTCAGAAATGCAAATCATATAAACCTCAAGATATTTCTTTGGGTTGCTAGATCTGCTATGAAGCTGGAGGTATACAGAAGACACCGCCTGGCTGGCAGTGTGTTTAATTACACATGTGTGTGAACTATGGCGGCAGGCTGCAGATGCAATGACACAACTAATTATATTGAAACAACAAACTTGAGCTTCCACAAAGGGTCCCTACCTCTGGTACCAACATATTGTGATTTTACCACACAGTTACTCTTGTTTTCTGCTTCAACATCACATTTTGACTCTTCCTCCTCTCTTAAGATCCTTGTCTTCCTTTTTAGGATATCACCAAGTGTTCTCCACAGGGAAACCACTCCTAGTTTTCCATCACCCATTCCCTTTGGTCTACACTGATCTTCCCTCTCTGTTATCAGAACACATTGCATGGGTTCCTGTTACAGCATTCTCAGTGTCTGAACCTCTGTGATCAAGCCTACAAAATAAAGAGTGCTGGGTCGCTAATGTTCTTTCTAATTTGAACACTTTGTTTTACTTTTTAAATCCTTACAAATATCAAATCGTTCAAACACATTATGGTAGAAAGAAGATGGCTTTGATAGTAAAAGACCAGAATTTGAACATCACACCTTGGTTACTTCTACCTTAATAACTCGGATAAGAGTTAGGTCTTTGGGTCTCAGTGGCTCCATCAGTAAAATGACAATAATGCTGGCATCTACTTTACAATAATGTTGAGAAGTTTCAATTACAGGTGTTTGTGAACATACTTTATAAGTAATGAAATATAGTTTCTGTAGGAACTATATTAATAAGAAGTCCTGAATGAGTCCTTCCCTACCTTCACCCTATTTATGGATTATTCATCTGAGACACAACTCAGATGTCCAGTATCATGCCCCAAAATTTTCACTGTCTTTATGCCTATAGAATAAAGATTCCTCATTAATAGCCCCAACTATTTTGCTATCCCTTTTTTGTGTGTATCTACTATTTTTTAAGCATTTACTAGCCAATTGCCCTGCTTGGCACTGTAGTATATACACAGCACTGCTTAACCACAAGGTCAGCAGTTCAAATCCACCAGGCCCTCCTTGAGGAAACGATGAGACGTTCTGCTTTCATAAAGATTTACAGCCTCGGGCTCTGCGTGGCGCTGCCGCAGCGTGGCCAACTCCGTCTCGAGTGAGGTTCTGTCTCTAGCTGGTGCACCTTCTGGATGAACACAGTGAAGCGGTCATTGAGACCCTGAAGTTGCTCCTTCTCATTGGTACGGATGATCTTATACTCCTTGGTACGCGCCGCAGCCTGACTTAGGTCTAGGCTGTCCGATGCCAGCTACTGGCAGTAGGCCAGGACCAGACTGAGCGAAGAGGCAAAGGAGCAGGCAGCCGAGACCGCATTGCTGCGGGACAGCGACTACAAGCAGAAGCTGCCCGCACCGCTTGTCCTGGAGAGACGTGCTGACAAAGGAGAGTTGTCCCCGAACACCTTGCGGTAGGAGGAGGAGGCGCACAGGTAGTGCTCAGAGCTGAAGATCATGGTGCCGGGATCAGAGATGGACGAGCGACTATGGCTGAAGCTACAGAGGAAAAACGAGTAGACTTATCTTTCTCTTCGCATGGTCACTGTGCCGTATCTGGTACTGAAGAAGGAGGATCGCATTCAAGATGAACAAGGAACCCTCTGCCCTGAGTCCTTGAAGATCTTCTGTTTCAGAAATTGCTTTGTCCAGAGATGTACTGTTCACTTGGGAAGATGCTACAGATTGATTAAAGTGACTGATTTGATACAGGGCTGGATGCATAGAAGAAGATGTAAAGTCTAATGATGCAGCAAGCAGACTGAGCTTCTGGAACACTGCCATCTGAACACTGAACTAGTAAAGACTCAGACAGACTACTGATAGAAGTTGTAGGTGGGCTTATTCTATCATTACTACTATTCTGTCTTTGAAGATGTTCTTTATAGTGTACTGAACACACGCCATTTGTTCCAGGATTTCCATAAAATCTGCAGCTAGTGGAACAAAGCATAGGCACTTGGCTGTGATTAGTTTCTTGTGCCATGTTCCTCTTTTGCACATCAACAAAACCTTCACAACTTTCTGTTTGCTTCACCTCAGATTAACTTCCTGGCTGTACTTCTTCCAGCACTGATTTATTTGTTCTTTTGGCAGTCCACGGTACTTATAATATCCTCCTCCAATACCATAACTCAAATGCATCAATTCTTCTATGGTCCTCCTTATTCATTGTCCAACTTTCATATGCTTATGAAACTCTTGAAAATATCATGGCTAGGGTCAGATACAACGTAGTACTCAAACTAACAGCTTTGCTCTTGAAAAGAGGTCTTTTGTAGCAGATTTGCCTAGTGTAATATATCATTTGATTTCTTTCTTTAAAAAAAATCCTGTCACCATCATCCTCTATCCTCTTTAACCAGATTCAGCTAGGAAAGAGAAAAAGTATTCAATGGAGACTTCTACCTTACTCTACTCATTCTGAAACTAAGCAGGCTCATGAAAGCTTCTAAGCTAGCCACTTCATGCCTTTATAGCCTCCCCACCCCCTTTGACAGCCAATGTCTAAATTGTCCTACCAACCCAGTTTGAGGAAACAAACTTGTTCCTTGATATGAAGAATCCTTCCATTTCAGTTGGAATTTTGAACAACTGAATCCATATGCAAAAGGCTGGCTCATCAAATTGTAGCAATTTTTGCTTGTTCACAGTATCAAACATCTTTATCTTCATCTGGTTGAGTTCTGGACAGCTAGCTATCCAAACTAGGACAAATGGATACTAGCTGCAAGTTTGGGAGTTCACATACACCTCCCTGCACTTCATACCAGCTGGCTGCTTTACTCACAGCAGTAGCCCCAGAGGCTAGGTCAGTGTATATTGCCTCAGGAGTTCATACAACTTCAGACCAGCCAATTCTTCCTCTTCTCTGTCTCATCTCAAGGTCAATGGGTGTCAGTGGAATATGGCCAAACTCAGTCCATGTTTTCATTGCTGCATTTTCCCCACTTCACTCACAACTAGAACCAGGTGGTCAGTGAGCATACTAGACTGCTCACAGTTCCCTTTAAATTTCAGTCCTAGACTCTAGACTCATGGAAAGTGGAAGACAGAGCTGGTGGCCAGGAGGAAGGCTTACAGAATGTGCCCTTTGGTTGTTTAAATTATTATATATTCCCGAGTGTTTTTGTATACATCCCTCCCCCAAACAACAAAGGGAATGGAAGCAAATACCGTTGAATGATGGTGCATGGAAGAGATTGTAATCATTGCAATGAAATAATGAGTGTAAAACCAACATTCTCTCATGTAAACTATCACTCAATTCACAATAAAAACTTAAGAAAAAAAAAAACAAAAAACCTATTGATTTTGTTTATAGTTTTAGTGTCATGCAGAATAAAGTACTGTTTTCAAAATGATTAATTAAAAAAACTTTTTTGCTAGCTTTTAACTAGAAACTATGTAACTACAATGTTTAAATTGTTAATAATACTTTCCTCTTTAATGATTTAAAAGGAAATCCACATATACTATAAATTTCTAATAATTCAAATATAATAAACTGTTTAAAAAATATGACAAGTTCAGAAGAATGTCAAACTTTACTTCATTAAAGTAAAATTTAAATAAATAAATAAATAAAAAGATTTACAGCCTCAGAAACCCTTCATGGGGTCACCCAATGACAGTTTGGTTTTTTGGAACCACATGAAAAAAATGAAAGATCATCCACTATACAATAAGATAGGCTTAGGGTCAAATTCCAACTTTGAAAATGAATCCTTATATGATCTTGAGAAAATTGCTTCACTTTTTAAATCTTAGCTCCCTTGTCTATAAATCAGCTGATAATGCCTACTGTAGAGGACTGTTGTGGGAATTAAAATGTGGCAATCCACTTAAAACATATAGATTCAGTCCCTGACACATCCCTGACATTCAACAAAAATCAGCCCCTTTCCCTTTGAGCTCTAAGATTCCAAAATTGTCAAATATAACAAATCCACATAAACAGATGTGTAATGAGTGGTGTATAGGACAGTGGAATCAGAGAAAGATTTAACCAGAATTTCCATTCCAATATCACAACTGGGCCACCACACCAGCCTGTCAACCGCTGTGTTCATAACCACAATATTTTACAGAGCGCATTTATTTTTCTTATATAAAAAGAAAGATTATTCTCAATGATGCATGTGATAAATATGCTGACTTTAAACCTTTTAGAAATATTAAAGGTTTTACAGCTTAATGTTTGACAGACTTGATTAATCCCTTCCACACAGATATATTCAGGAGGATAGCCGTAGTTGGGTTTTAAAGCTCCATGAGTGTTGTTTGATAAAAGTAAAGAAAAGGCAAAGAGCTTTCAAAATGAGAAAGAGGGATTCTTGTGCCATAAAGAATAGACAAAGACTATGGCAAAGACCCAGAAAGCTGCACAGTATGGTGGAGAGTTGGAAGTGGAAAGGGGGTGGGGAGCAGTGCTTTAAAACCTCTCTCCTTTGGAGGAGTCTTTAAATGAAAGGCACACATCCAGCTTGACCACAGGAAGTTAGTCTAAGAAATCTCTTCTCTGCTGGGTTCTCAAATGGATGATGTAGGAGGGGGTGGAGGGCAGGGCAGACCAACAACAGTGCAAAGCTTCAGCAAAGAATGAAATGGACTAGACCATAATCTCTTCTCATAGTCCTAGGCTATTCAACAGTCTTCTCCCTGCTCTTTCAGTCACTGAGCTGTTTCCTGCAGTTTACCACAGCCCTCAACTGGATTCCGAGGACAAGGAATGGACTCGGGATATTTTTAACCATCCACACCTGGTTTAACTTCTAGTCTATAAGTCGTGTGGTCGTGTGCCTTCAGGTTGATTCTAACTCATAGCAACCCTATTACTCACAGGGTTTCCTGGCTGGGCAATTTTATGGGAGCCGATCACCCGATCTTTTCCCCCTGTGGAGTGCCTGTTGGGTTCGAACACCTGATCTTTCAGTTAGCAGACAAGGGCTTCTCATATATAAGAGGTGCTAATGAGCATTTGTTAAATAGATAGAATTAGTGTTTAATAAATCTTTGATGATATGTACTAATGAGATGTTATTAGCTTCTATCAAGTTGACCTCCTAGAAATAGTGGAATGAAATGTTGCCTGGTCCTATAACACCTCATGATCAGTTCCAGAGCAGACTACTGTGATCAGTAAGGTGCCCACTGGCTGATTTTTGGGAGTAAATTTCCAGGATTTTCTTCCTAGTCCATCTTACTCTGGAAGCTCCATTGGGAACCTCTTCAGTATTATAATATTCAAGCCTCAACTGCCAGGTTGATGGTGACTGTACCTGAGTTTTGTTGGCAGGGAATCAAACCCTGGCCTCCCTCATGGAAGGTAAGAATTCTACCACAGAATCATTATTGCCCCCTGACATGATCTATTGTTGTTGTTGTTAAGTCTGTCCAGTCAGTTCTGAATATACAGGGTTTCCAAAGAGTGGCTGGTGGGTTTGAACTGCCGACCTTGTGGTTCACACTCCAATGCTGATCCTATAATGCCACAACCAGAGTACAAATCAGATAACAAGCACTTATTGAGCACCCATGGGTGCTAGGTACTAGCCTAGGAGAGTTGGACATGTTCCTACCTCAGACTCATTGTCCAGTAAGGAAGATTATACCAGCATTGTGGCAGCTGTTACATTTGAAATGTATGAGGGAAACTTGTAAGGTAAAGAAAGTTACACCAAAACTAATGCTAGGAATTGGATTAGGTCCTCAAAAAATTTATGTAAAAGTTCTAACCTCAGGTACTTGTGAATGTTAACCTTATTTGGAAATCGAGTCATTGAAGAGGTTATCAGTAAAGTTAGATGAGTTCATACTGGAGGAGGATAGGTCCTAATCCAATCTGAGGGGTGTCCTTATAAAAGAGAAGGGACACAGAGAGACAGAGACAGGGAAAATGGAATTAGACTGCAGCTTCAAGCCAAGGAGTTCCTGAAGTCATCAAAAGCTGAGTGAAGCAAGAAAGTCTCCCTATCTCTGCAGCATCTACATGAAAAAAAAAACAGGATTTGACACCCTGGATTTGAACTACGAGCCTCCATAACTAGGAGACAATAAATGTCTGTTCTTGAACACCACCTAACTTGTGGTGTTCTGAGAATGAGCAACAGACACTTGAGCTGAACACTGATGTATAATGTGAAGAGTGCCTGGGAAGGGCTGCAGGTTACATCATGCATATAGCTTTGATCCCATGAACTTACATTTAAACTCCAAATGGAACGCTCACTCTGGTAATTGACCTCGCACAGAAAATCTCAAAGTGTCAGCCTTCTCTGCTCTGAGGTTTTGTCTGACACCCAGTTCAATTTGTAACCCCAACTCTATTTTCATGGAAGACTTTTTCCAACACGAAATACCAACAAGATATTATGGGGGCAAAGGTGTAATTCAATTATGCGACTTAATCAATTCAAATGGCTAATGTACAAGGATCGCAGGATGCCATCCAGCTTTCAAACAAGGGCGAATAATTGTTCCATAATTTCTTAATTCTCCCACAAGACAGTTTAAATTAAAGGATGTCAATTTGCAAAGCCAGACTGCATTGTATTCTTAAATTGGGCCTGAAATAGCCACAAGATGAAGAATAATAAGGCAGAGAGCAGAGCCCAGGGTGCCTGGTGCTGTGCAAAATTGTTTAATATGGTCAGACCCTTTAATCTTCATATCTATTGATGCAGAAAGCAGCATATTTCTGTCACTTATGATAAGAAACATTACTTTTTAAATTCCTTGGTGAGGCCTGCAGATCTTAGGCAGCCAAGATAGCAGGAATCTCTATTTCTGTTTCTGTGAACATTTCTTTTTTCCCTTTAAATTGGTTTTATTCTAATCCATTTAGTCTCCAATCTAAGTCAGCGACAAGTAACCCTGGATGGAACCACACAGGAGAAGAACAAAGACTTGTACCTCTCAGTTCGCAGAGTCTACTGGCTACCACCTTGAATAAGTCAGTGATTAAACAAATAATGACTCTCGGAGCATTAACTAGGGGACAGTCAGTAACTTCCAGAAAAGATGAGAATTGTAATAGCTTTTGAAATGAACAAAATTAGGTTCAAGAGTGGGGATTGGGAGAGAGAAAGTGATAGGAATCATTTTCATGGTGGAGTCAAGTATTTTACTCACGTGTGTCCTAGAAAGTGGGCCGGCCAGTCAGTATATCCAGGCTGGGTGAAGGAGACACTGGGGAGAGGAAGGCCCAGGGTCTGGATGGAAGAAACTGGATGATGTTTCTCCAAGGTTGCCAGGGCCACAAGTCAGGATCGTCATGGAGAGGAGCCAAGGGCAGAGCTACAATAAAGAGAGATGTGTCATTCTGAAAGGAAACCCAAGGAGGAGGAGAAGGACTAAGCACAAAGTTAGCTGGAACAACAGGGTTTGGCATGAGTGATGCAGGATAAAGTGCTATTCAAGGGTGTGGGACACATATACATGGGCGTGGACACAAAGACCACATGGAACTCTTCTGGGCTAGACATAAGGTGGACTCCTAGTGTGGTGCTGGAGGATTAGCACTGGACTGCAGACCACAAGGTTGACAGTTCAAAGCCACCAGCTGCTTCTTGGAAATGCTATACAGGGTCGTTATGAGTCAAGACCAACTCCACGGCACTTAGCAACAACAACACCAAACGAAAGGTAATTTGTCATTGTCTGTGCCTAGCATTGTGCTAGGCTATGGGCTGGATTCCTGGTGTGCTGCTGTAGAATAAGCACAGGACTTCAAGGTTGGTTTCAATCACAATGTTGGCAGTTCAAACTCATTAGCCACTCCTTGGAAACTCTATATGAAATATAAGTTATAATAATGGCAATAACATTGCTAATATTTTATGAGTGATCATAGAAATTCAATCAGTATTTAGTCTTTATGTGTATAAGCTTATGCCTAACACCAACCCTGGTGTGGCACTGTGGGTTAACGCGCCAGGCTTCAAAGCCGTTTGAACTGCAAGGTTAGCAGTTCAAGCTCACCAGCTGCTCCTCGGAAACCCTATACGGGTCAGAATCAACTCCACGGCACTTAACAACAACAACAACAATGTCCCTTTTATAGGCATTCTGGTAGCATAGTGGTTACAAGTCGGGCTGCTAACCTCATGGTCAGCAGTTCGAAACTACCAGCTGTTATGCAGGAGAAAGATGAGGCTTTCTGTTCCCATAAAGATGTACAGCCTCAGAAACACTATACAGATTTGCTATGAGTTGGAACCAACTACAGGACACACCACCACTACAGCCTCATTTATAGATAAACATTAAAAAAATTGAAGCTGTCAAAGATTGCATTTTACTTGGATCTATAATCAATGCCCATAGAAGCAGCAGTCAAGAAATCAAACAACACTGGGAAAATCTGCTGCAAAAGACCTCTTCAAAGTGTTAGAAGGCAAAGCTGTCACATTGTCGACTAAGATGTGCCTGGTCCAAGTATTTTCAATCACCTCATACCAAAAAGGAAGGCCAAAGAGGAATTGATGCATTGGAATTATGATAATGGCAAAAAATATTGAAAATACTATGGACTGCCAGAAAAACAAACCAAACTGTCTTGGAAGAAGTATAGCCAGAATGCTGCTTAGAAGCCAGGATGGTGAAACTTGGTCTTATGCCTTTGGACATGTGTTTAGGAGGAAGTAGAGAAGAGCATCAGGTTTGGTAAAATACAGGGTCAGGGAACAGGAGAAAGACCATCAACAAGTTACCTGCGACACAGTGGCTGTGACGTGACAATGGACTCAAACCTAGCAATGGTTGTGAGGATGGTGCAGGACTGGGCAGTATTTTGTACATAGGGTTGCTATCAGCAGTGACGCATCAATAACTAACATCAACAACCCCTTTCACAAGAAAACATATTTTATGCATAGCAGTGGTATGATAGAGAAAGTCAGGGCTACAAAACAAAAGATCAAGGCATTTTAAAAAACTTGGGTTCAAATACAAGTTCTACCACTCATTAGCTGGGCAATCTTAATAAGCAGCAAGCTACCTAATATCTGTAAACTTCATTTGTTTTTTTCAAGTGAAAACTGAATCTTTAACTACAGGAAAATTTTGACGGTGCTATCCAATTAATACTGTTCTTGGTTGGTTATGGGCCACAGAGTTGGTTCTGACGACTCATAGCAACCCTGCATAGGGTTAACAGGGCTGTAAATCTTTACAGGAGCAAAAAGCCTCATCTTTCTCCCATAGAACAGCTGGTAGTTTTGAACTGCTGACAGTGAGGTTAGCAGCTCAAGTCTTAACCAATACTAGCAGAGCTCCTTAACAAATACCATTAGCAGTGAGCAATTTCTACTTACATATTTGATCTTACTTCCCACTGGTTCTCTCTACAGATATACTTTAATCAATTTGTCTCTTTACTTTTCTCAGGCCTGATGAAATTGTTCAGTCTACTTGCATTTCTGCATTCTATTCCCTCTTGCGGAAATACTTCTCTTGCCCCCAAGTCCTTTGAATCCAAATGTGACAAATAATCCATCTAGGTCTACATCAAGCGTCACCAACTCCATAGAGGGCTTTTTGGCCAATGCCCTCCACAGTAAATTCCTGAAGTACTATTAGGCACTGCTTCTTTTGAGACACGAATCGCCTTAATGCTAGCAGTTGGAATCCTGGTGTGGTGCTGTAGGATAACCACAGGTTGGCAGTTCATACTCACCAGCAGCTCCTCGGAACTGACTTGTATGCACTTAACAACAATGCTAGCAGTTACCAATACTGCACTTAATGCTTTACTAACTATTGTTGTTGTTGTTAAGTGCCAGTCCATCAGTAGAGACTCACAGTATACTGTATAGCGTTTCCAAGGAGCGACTGGTAGATCTGAACTGTCAACTTTGCAGTCATCAGTCCAGTACTTATGGTACAGCGCCATACCAGGACTAAGCATTAGGTACTCTTATGTATTTTATATCTCATTCAGTCTTCTCTGACTATCATGGGAGAGGAGACCTAGTGGTGCGGTAGTAGCTCTCAGCTGCTCTATGTGAGAAAGATGTACAACACTGTTTTCATCAAAGCCTTGAACCCCTAAGGGTAGCTCTACTCTGTCCTGTAGGGTTGTTATGAGTCTGAATTGACTCCACATCAACAGGTTTGGGTTTGGTACATGTCATAGGTATTCTTTGATACTCTGAATGGTAGACATGATTTGTACGTCTTATCTGTAGAGCTGAAACAAATGTATTAGAGAGCAAAGTGGTCCTGAGTATATTTGAATTTGTAGGTCTTAGAGTCAAAAACCCTGGGTTCCTCTCTCACCCAGATACAGTTGTGTGACATTTGGCAATGATTTGAGTTCTAACTTGTAAAATGAAATGCTGACAACACCTGTAGGATAAGCACTTGACCTCAAGGTTGGTTTGTACTGCAAGGTCTGAAGTTCAAACTCACTAGCTGCTCCTCAGAAACCCCATACAGGGTCACCATGAGTCAGAACCAACTCGATGGCACTTAACAACGACAACATCAAAGTATCATCAAAAGTCTTAATTTAGTTTTCACATATAACAATTTGAAACAGTTCATGGCAAATGGTGAGCACAAATGTCAGCTTGTGTTATTATTATTTAAAGAACATACATTAGCTTTCCAACAAAAGGTTTATTTCACATATTTTATTTGCATATGCTCTTCCATTCTGCCTGGACTCGTTTCGTCTCATCATCATCTGTCAGTCCACTAGTAGCTTGAAGAACCCTAGGTCGACATCTCTAGCATTTCCTCCTTTCCTAAGCTCACTTTGATGGGTCCACTCCAGAGACAGCTCCCTCCAGCGTGGCCCATATCATTCCTCTGGCCTGTTCTCTAGTGCTACTTGGCTTCTTGTGGGCATGAGGAACTCCAGGAAGATGGAAACTATGTCTTCATCAATTTTTATCTCTACAGAGCTCTAGAGATGATGTTGTAGAGGCTTTGGGTTGCTAATCACAAGATTAGAGGTTCAAACCCACTAGCTGCTTCATGGGAAAGAGACAAAGTTTTGTGCTCCCGTTCAAATTTTCAGTCTTGGAAGCTGTATATAAGATCATTATAAGAACGAATCAACTCAATGGCAGTGTTTTTTTGTTTGTTTGTTTAATTTATTTATTGATTTTTTTTTTAATACTTAGTACACTGTAGACATAAGCAGGGTACACATTAAACATCCATTAAATTAATAAATTGTTATTGTTGTTAGATGCCATCGAGTCGGTACCAACTCATAGCAACCGTGTGCAACAGAATGAAACACTGCCCCATCCTGCACCAATCTCACATGCATTGCTATGCTTGAACCCATTGCTGCTGCCACTGTGCCAGTCCATCTCATTGACACTTCACTTTACCAAGCATGTTGTCCTTCTCCAGGTACTGCTCCCTCCTAATAGTATGTCCAAAGTATGAGAGACGAAGTCTGGCCATCCTGGCTTCCAAGGAGCACTCTGGTTGCCCTTCTTCAAACACAGATCCATTTGTTCTTTTGATAGTGCATCGTACTTTTACTATTCTCCTCCAACACCATAACTCAAATGCATCAATTCTCCTATAGTCTTCTTTATCTATTGTCCAACACTCACATGCATATGAGGCTATTGAAAAGATCATGGTTGATGAATTACAAAATACTTACCTGAAGTCTTCTTAAAACAAATAATTTAGCTTAACAAATTTTGTTTTTTTCAATATGTCTTTTAAGAACGATTTATAAAGGATCAAAGGGACAGTTGCAACTTGAAATGTTGCATAGAAATCTTAGGGGTAATGAGTTTATGTTAATGGTAGAGGAACAATTCAGACAACAGGGGTGAGGATGGTTACACATCTCAAAAAAGTGTAACCAGTGTCACTGAATTTTAAATGTAGAAATTGTTGAACTGGTGTACATCTTGCTGTATATATTTTCCAAAACAACAACAAAATAAATAATTTTTAAAAATACACAATTGATAAGAAGGGAAGTCATTGGTTTTCAACTCACTGCTATATAATTCACTGAACAGCCATTTAATCTCTCAAAGAATAGGAAATTAAATATTTTATAAAAATAGGTGGGAGGACTCTGTAAAGAACCAGTTGTATTCCTATTAGCCACATATTCACTCACCACACTGCTGAGCTATTGATGCTCTAGCGATAGACATTGCAAAATGATGGATTCACCAGCAATTCATAAACTCATGACATGAACAGGCACACTGTTTGGCTGCTGAGATATAAGCAGAGCATTATGGAAGGAAAATAATAATTAACTCATAAGGAGAGGGGCAAGTAAACATTCTATTAAAAAGAATTTAAGAAATCCCAAATGAATATAATCTCCTTCCATTACATTCTGAACATTAAAATTAATGGTGTTGGTTTTTCTGTGGTTTGGATAGTCACTGTATTTAACAAGCTGAAGTTAACTTCACAGGAAAAAAAATAAAATAAAATAAATTAAATGTGCCGGTGTCTCAGGAAACTTCATTTTCTGAGTGAATAGCCAAGTTGATGCACATCACCAGAATGTCTGACAATCTGTTTTCCATACTGGTGTGTTCTAAATGGAAAAGGAAACCAACTCTTCATTTAAATGATATTGCAAATCACTTCTTGCCTGCTGAATGGCATTCAGCTACAGTAGGTAGCTTGCACCGTAGGGCCCAAACCATGACACTGGATGATTAATGCTAATTTGAAATGTTTTGTTTGAGGGGGGGATGTGTGCACTACCTTGGTGCATATGAGGCTGAGGAAATTTTATGGTGGGTGACTGACTCAAAGGCCAACAGCATATTTGCCATCAGATAAAACTGCACATTCACAAACATACCAAGGGAAGTCAATTATTGCCGGATTCACTATTCCCGGAGTCCCTTTGTATAAAGAAAACTATTTATACTCCCCATCAGATGGGTACACAGAATCATGGTAAACAACTCCCCACCCCCAAATTCTTCTCTTCTATATTATATTTCCCAGGGCACTTTCCACTGGGGAAGTCATTCGTTTTGGTCTTTTTGTTCCCGATTTAGCAAAATAGACATTTTACTAGTGAGCTCAGTTTTGCTCCTCGACACCAACAGGAGACACAATTTTTGACCCACTGGAAAACAAAACAAACACAACATGGTTTGTAATCATGTGGTGAATTTGTACTTCTCTATCTGGATGACTGCTATGCAAATAAGTACTAAAAATCAATGCTCAGATGTTCATTATTTTTTTGCCCATCCCCAGTTTAATAGTTCAAAGAAACGAAACCATCCTTTTCTCTTAAATGACCCCAAATACAGAGCACTTAAATAAGATCGTTCACAAATAACAGTTCATTGGAATCAACATCTGAAAAAACAGAACAAAACAAAACAAAACAAAAAAACAAATTAAATTTGAGGTATCACATTTCACTTCAGTTCAGCAATAACGTTTAAAAAGAAAATAACACTAAATGTGGACAAGGAATCTGGGGGCAGATTCTCAGGGAATGCTCACTGCACTGTTGTTGATGATGGGGTGTGGTGTAGACGGGGCAGGATTTGACGTTAGACTATCTGAGATGAAATACTAACTCTGCTGTTTCTTATTGGGTGCCATTGAGTCAGTACTGACTCATAGCGACCCTATGCCCAACAGAACAAAACACTGCCCAGTCCTGGGCTAACCTCACAATTGTTGCCACGCTTAAGCCCACTGATGCTGCCACTTTGCCCATCCATCTCGCTGGGGGTCTTCCTCTTTTTCTCTGACCCTCCACCTTGCCAAACATGATATCCTTCTCCAGGGACTGGTCCCTCCTGACAATATGTCTGAAGTATGAGAGATGAAGTCTGGCCATCCTGGCTTCCAAGTAGCACTCTGTTTGTATTTCTTCCAACACAGATGCGTTTGTTCTTTTGGAAGCCCATGGCACTTTCAATATTCTCCTCCAACACCATAACTCAAATGCATCAGATCTACGACCTTCCTTTTTCATTGTCCAACTTCCGCATGCTCTATCACTTGTATTTATATCATTCTGGGGAAGTTGCAAGGAGCCCTGGTGGTGCAGGGGGTTAAGTATTGAGCTGAAAACTGAAAGGACAGCAGCTCAAACTCACCAGCCACTCTGCATGAGAAAGATGTGGCAGTTTGCTTCCATAAAGACAGACAGTCTTGGAGGCGCACAGTTCTCCCCTGTTCTATCGGGTCAGTGTGAGTTGGAATCAGCTCCATGACAGTGGGTTTGGGTGAGTTCCTTTACTTTTATGAGTTTGAGTTTTCTACTCTTCAGGGTTGTCAGGATTTGAGATAAAGCAGCCATATACTATGTGTCACAGAGTAGGCACTCCTCCTTGGGGACTATATATGATTAACACAATCAGCTGCTAACCAAAACATTAGAGGTTCAAGTTTATCTACAGACACCTAAGAAAAAAGGCCTTGTGATCTACATCCAAAACTTCACCACTGAAAACCCCACGAAGCATAATTCTATTCTGACACACATGGGGGTCATCAAGACTCAAAATGATCTAATGACAACTGTCTTATTATTGTTGTTATTACAATGTCCTCTAAAAGGAGGCTGTTTCTGCATTCACCAGCATTTTCTACCATGTGGTTGTTTTACGCTCATGGTTGATTGGTTGAGTGCTGTCGAGTGGCTTCTGACTATTGTTGTTGTTGTTAAGTGCCATTGAGTCAGTTCCAACTCATAGTGACCCTGTATAGGGTTACCAAATTGCAGCTGGTGGGTTTGAACTGCCAACCTTGTGGGTTGCAGTCCAGTACTGATCCTACCATACCACAACAGGAGTCCGATTATTAGGGACCCTATATAGGGTTTCCTAGATTGTAAATTTTTATGTAGGAGATAAATGAGGCAGAAAGCAGGGAGGCAGTGGATTTAAACTGCTGATCTTGTGGCTAGCAGCACAACACATAATCCACTATGCTATACCAAGGCTCCTTTACGACTATGTTGTGTTGTTGTTAAGGGTCATCGAGTCGGTTCCTACCCATAGTGACCATGTATAGGGTTTCCAAGGAGCAGCTGGTGATCTTGAACCACCGACCTTGCAGTTCAAACTGACTTTTCAGCCCAGTGCATTAACCCACAATGCCAAACTAGTACTCTTTTATTACCACACTAAGGTAATAATCAGGAGCTCTGGTAGCCGGTGAGTGATTCATGGGAGTGAGGCTGGTCGCCTTGGGGACGGTCAAGCGTGGGTGGCCTCCGTTTCACAGCTGTGTGACCCATGGCCCCGTCCTCTCTTCTATGTCTACCAAGTGTGTTTGTGACGAACCCGTGGGGTTTATGAGACCTGACGAGAGATGACAATTCTCTACTGAAGTTTCCGGGCCTGCCGCGCGTGTATGTTTTCCTAAAGCTGGGAATCCTCTTCCCGCTCGCCTAGGCAATAGTGTACCGGAAGCTTCCGCTTTGGTTAGCTATGGTCTGAGTAAGGGCTTGCTACTTAGTTAGTGACAGAATGTAATTTATTTCCACCAAACCACCACTGCAAATTCGGAAGGTCTTCTATTTCTTTTCAGACATCAATCAGACTTAATGCTTTCCAATCACCATTTCCACTTTCTAAAAAAACAGTCCCTTAACACCAGATCAAGCAACAAGCATTTTGTTAGATTTCTTGTGTTTTCATTTTTATGGGAAGGAACTTTCTTGTTGCCAAAGAATGAGTGACGTTAGAAGTTTAAAATAAACAAAGAC